>NC_056744.1:1262732406-1262769906 GCF_019279795.1 Protopterus annectens
TTGCACAGTAGTTTCCATGTCTGTGCATGCTTGCTCACCACTACACAGGGTTTACTGAATCTTAAAATGTTTGTACCTCTGTACACATTGTGGAGCAATGCACACACAGACAAAAAATCCATGTAGGCTTTATTAAATTTATCTGTATGTTCGGTTATGATGGATTTACTCACACTGGACTTTGGAGGTTTGGTCACTCAAACTTCATGTTCATGCCCAAAATACTGCAGGAATTAATACCTCTGGGAAGATCTCTATCCAAACATGGCATAATGTCATGTTCAAGGCATGGTGTCTTGCTATAATATACTAGACTGTAAAAAAAGATGAAACCTGAATCATTTAAGTTCCTTCAAAAATCTTAATTATGGTAAGACAGGACTGGAGTAATAATAATAACAATTTACTAACCAGTGAGGCATTTTGAACACAATTTACTAACCAGGGAGGCATTTTGAACACACACACTCCTTATTTGGGGGCAACACAGGAGCAATGACTGGTTGTTACTTGTTCAAAGTCATTGAGTAGGTAAATGAAGGCTGAGGGAATCAAACCCTGTAGCTTAATCTTCTTTGTAGTGACAGGTCAAATGAACTAACTAACCTTAACCTGAACACAGCATATTAGATTGCTTCATTCCAGTAATTTTTCTTAGTAAACCACATTTACTCCCCCTAACCTTGGTCTCAGGCTTTGTCTCATATGTGCTTTATTTAACATTCCATTAAGGAACATTCTGTAGCTGGCAAGATTGTATCTTACCCTTCAGAAAAGAACACTCTGTATTTCTGTATTTTCTACACACTTTATGCTTATCTATCCTTTCTAATAAAGTGTATCTCATGCTTGACCAACAAGTATTCCTTCTTTCTGCTTAACTGTCTTTTATGCATAAATGAAACACAATTTCTAGGCCTATTTTACCCTTTAGCCTGCTAATGTCTAATAACTACTTTAAAATGGAAAAATGGAAGTCCATAATCTAATAGTTGCCCCTGAGGTCCCTGACAAAAGTCTACAGGTACCTACATCTGTAGTTACCGTACATCTGTATTGCTAACTACTGTATACAGCTTTATGCTACCTGGCCCATAATCTGAAAATATATATATTTTTAATTTGTTAAACCTGCAATTTTAATTTTGACCACTTGGTATCACGTGAGCATTTTTGGCCTATTTGGATTGAAGTATTTTAACTTTATGATTTAATTACAACTAGGCAATCATTTTTTTTTTTAATCTGGTGAATAAACTTGCAGTTGTAATTTTGACTACTAGGTGTCACTTGAGCATTTATGGCTTGTTTGGATAACTTTATGATTTGATTTTCATATTACCTATATTCATAGTCCTTAAAGTCTTTAAGTCTAAATTCTGATATATGAGTGATATATTCAAAACCTGTACATTATTCTAAAAATGATTGTCTTTT
Source organism: Protopterus annectens (assembly GCF_019279795.1). Lineage (NCBI taxonomy): Eukaryota > Metazoa > Chordata > Ceratodontiformes > Protopteridae > Protopterus > Protopterus annectens. The sequence continues at coordinate 1,262,733,844 of NC_056744.1, forward strand.
CAGTCTGTGGCTTTTAAAGCTGATTAACCTGTCTTTGTGAATCTTTATTTAAGCTAGACAGAGCACAAACTGTTAACCCTGCCTATTTTTCTTCCCTGTATGCTGTAATGGTAAAGTTGCACTGTTTATTATCTATGTTTGTTACCTCATGAACTACTGCCTTAGAGTACGATGATCTCTCTCTTATAACAAATGAAACCTTTTGCTGTTGTTTATACATTTAACTTATTTTTATTGTATAGCCTATCAAGTATGGTGGCTATTTTCTGAAGATTAATTAAAAACTGCACTAAAAAGATAACTTTATAAGTGGTCTTGAAGCATAATTACCATATCTTGTGTAAACTTGTGTCTATACATTTTTATTTAACTTTGCTGTATAATGCTACTTATCCTTTTTAACTTTTATGAATATTTATGAGCTATAATAGTTTACTAAAACCTATACTTTCTGTATTTAAGTCAATACATTTGTTTTGTCTGTTAATCTCCTTTTAATTTTCTAACTAATTATGTAAAGTGCACTATAATCTGTAAACTAATTAGGCCTGCCCTGTTATACCTTAAGTGCATTGAATAACTATTACTACCTATTCTTTAGATAACTTATCTTAATAGTTTACTAAACGTATGCTTTCTGTATTTCAGGTCTAAACTTTTGCATTTTTCTGTAAGTGTCTTGTAAAGTGTACTGTAATTTGTAAATTAATCAACAAATTAAGCCTGCCTTGTTATACCTTGAGTATACTGAATAACTATTACTACCTATTATTTAGATAACTTATCTTAATAAGCCTGTAAAAATAATTTTGTCACTTTACCCTTAACTAATGACTGAATAATGTAATTATGTTACTTTACATTTAAACTAATGGCTGAATAATTTGAAGTACCTGAATATTATTTTTATATTCTGAGGTTTGACTCTAATGTACTTTACTGAACACATAACTGAGTATGAATGTCATATTCTGAATCATGACTGAAATTCACATTAGCGTATACTGAACATTTTTGAAATAGCTTGTATATTTTGGAAACTAACTAAACTAATAATAAAAGAATATATTCACCAGTGTTAACTGAACACAGATAAAAGCATAACTGAAACTGGTACATGCTATATTAGTATATTTTTCTGTCAGTATTTTCTGAACATAGACTGAAAGCTTGTATTGTTGACAAATTGTCTGAAACATGAGAACATTTTGACAGTGTTACCTGAACACAGATAAACTGAAATATGTTATTGTTATATTCTGGAGACTAAACTACTAATATCTTTTTGTCAGTATTGCTTAAACATAGATAAAAACATAAGCTGGAACTGGTACTGTTATATAACTGTTTGAAAACATAACTGAAATTTGTTTTCCTGTCAGTATCATCTGAACATAGATAAACTGAAAACTAGTACTATTGTACAATTATCTGAAAACATGAAAACATTTTGATTGTCTGAACACAGATAGACTATAAACAAGTACTGTTGTACAATTGTATAAAAATATGCATACTAGTTTTAACTGATAAACTGAAAACTAGTGTTGTTAAATAACTGTCTAAAAACATACATACTTGCTTTAACTTATACATTTTAACTTTAAACTAACATAGAGGAAATAACTGAAACACGTAGACAATAAAGTTCTGCACCACAGCTCTTGCCAAATTTTACTCTGCATTGCCCCAGTCACTGATGAGATAAAGGAAGTCCTGCTTTAATGTCAAAGTGTCCTTTTTATAGTTAGGCCATTAAACGTCTTTTAATTTCTTGTGCAAGGCTGGGTGACTAAAGTTCTTAATCATACTTAGTATCAGGTCCTTAAAATAACATTTGCATCTTTAACAATTATAAATTGATAGTATTGCTTATTGCCCTGACTTTATTTACATTTTTCTGCATAAAATAGACATTTGCAGTTTTAACAATTATAAACTGATAGCATTGCTTACTGTGCTGACTTTATTTACATTTTCTGCAGGAAATAAACATTTGCTGCTAATAAACTCTTGCAAGTCTGTAACCAAACTTATAACCTCAAATGAAACTAAAGTAGTAATGTAACACTGCATTTCTGCACTTATATAACTGTTGAACTTTTTAAATTTTTTCTCATGACCCTTAGATTTTAACATACTGTTCTGTGAGTGAAACTCCACCCATTGTCTTACTATAACCATTTCTTTAGCTGACATTATTTAACTTTTCAGTAGTACTGAATGCTGCAAGAATTCATTATTACTGCCTACACTTTTCTCGGATAAATCGTAAACTGTAAATGCATTAAATTGATCTTTGCCATACAGCCTTATGGCATATAGTACTGTCTTTAATTCAGCTTTCTAGGCTGGCTATAATCTGACCTGATGTGTTTGCTAAACTGCCATCTCTGTTTGAAACATATTCAGTCTCAAACTGATTACATAATGTAGTCTATTATATGCAGGATCTGAATTCTTAACTGTATTGTCACTTTTACAATGTTGCACTGCCTTTAAATTTTACATTCTGTAAACTAACAAACATTATTTGTCTCTGTCTATATCATTGCTTATTGTTTATACATTGCAACACTTTAATAGAAAACTCTTAACTAATGACTGCTGAACAAAACAATAACACAAAAACATCATTTGCCAAATCTGTAACTGTAAACCCTTTATTCAGTGACTTAATTTGACTGTTAGTTCTAATAAACCTTATAAGACACACAGGTACACAGTTGCCCTTTTTTCCTAACTGGCCACACCCAATACATCTTTCTGAGCACTTCAGCTGTGTCAGCTGCACTGGAATTTATTTTATCTTTAACCCATAAATCTGCATGTTCCTGTCGGAACTAATTCTTTAAAATCTGTACATTTGAACAAATCTTGTCACTGAAGTCTAAAACAGCATATAACTCTAATGACATGTTTATACCTAGTACAGAGCTGTTACACTTTGAACGGTTAGCTGCTATAATCTTTTCCCTTTAAATCCTGACAAAACTGCATTTGTGTCCTCTAATAATGATCTATGTGTAATTGAAGTTGATTCATCTGTAAACCATGAAATATTGGGCAGGATTCACGAAGCCTCCGTGTAAGAGTTACAAGGCTTACATGGAGGCTGCAGTTAAACGGTGTGATGTCAGCATGTCATGCATATGCATGAGGGCATGCTGAATCACACCAAAGGCTAACACGGTCCGTGGAAGACAGTAGGGGGCGTGTCCGTAGGCCGAGCCCTACAAGCGGACACTCCCCCAGAAGAGTAAAAGTGCCCAAAGTAAACCCCCACGACAGAGTACACGGAAATGTGAATAAACACAACACAACACATGCCCCCACAGACTATGAACATAAAATCATATAAATGAACATGTGTTATATATTTTTTAAACTGTAAAGATGTTTGCCCGTGACTGCGCTCGTTTGCGTGGGCATACCCGTAGCTCAGCCACAGTTAGCAGTAAGTGGAAAACCATATAAGAGCTAACTATGCAAAGTAAGCCAAAACGCAATAGCATAGCGGTAGAGACATTGGCTGAAAAGCAGGCAGTCATGGTTCGAGCCCCCACAACATCAATTTTTATTTTTAGTGAAATAAGCAGAAAACAAGTCCCTGACACATATGTACACATATAAAATTATATTTTATGTAAAATGTAATGAAATAGGCCAGTTATAGTGAAGAAATGTGAGATAACAAAATAATAACAAATGGCAGATGTGCCCATAGCTGAGCTATAATTTAACAAGATGAGTGCATCTACCCGTAGGTGAGCAGTGGTTTAACAGGTGCAAAATGAGTGCCCGTAGGGGAGCCGTGTTTTAACACACTGAAATTGTGTGCCCGTAGCTGAGCTGAGTGTAATATGTGTGCTGACAGCCAAATGAGGTGTAAACCAGCGTACCCCATTTGCGCGGAGCTGCGCACCGCGCCAACAAGCTAACCGACGGGCAACGTTGAGCAAGCTGTAACAAAACTGCCTTTACACAGACACATCCCCTAGCCTGTTTAGACAGTCATAAAATATAAAAAGCAGTGGCCAGGTTCGAACCCAGGATACCATGCACCATAGTCAAAGTACTGAACAACTAAGCCATGACATGTGTACTTAGAAATGCAGTAATAGCAAATATATAGGAATGAATAGAAAGTGGAGCATGACAAAGCAGGTTTTGTGAAGCTGATACAATTCCAAAATGGCCAATCACAGATAAGTGCGGGAAAAATGGCATATATAAGCCCCATAGGCGGGAATATACAGCATAACCGATTGTAGAACTAACTTGCAGCCAGAATGTCAGGAGTAGGTGAAGGTAGTTGCTTTCGAGCACAGAGGTGGGACATTGAGGAGTCCAGATATATGGTCTGGCTCCGTGTCCACAATCATGAGGCCCAACTCATGCAGGGCAAGGTCCTGTGGGGAGCATATAGGGCTGAGGCGTGGGACCGGTTGGCTCATGATCTCACCAGTGCCACAGAGATTCCAAGGACTGGTGAGCAGGTCCGTCACCACCATGCGGACCTGAAGAGACGTAAGCAGGACCAATTGAACCTTTGGATCCAGGAGGCCCGGCAAATGCCCAACGCCCCACTACTGAGTAAGTTACATTTAATTATGTATGTAAGAAATTAAACTAGCTGACATTATGGAGATGTGTATTCCAATATTACTTCATTTATATTACAGCTGCAGGTGTCTGTTCTGTGAACCGCAGAGCCTATGGCGATAGGCTGGTGTGGTTGCACCACCAGGCAGGTTAGTAATCCTCTCCCAGTAACTGTAAAGAAATATAAACGTATGACAGTTAGCAAAAGAGTGCAGTGTAGTCACTAAGTAATAAAATGTGCAAGTAACAATGTAAGAGTGTTTGCAAGTATTGCTTGATTACAAAAGTGTGTTGCAGTCTGTAATCCAAACAGAAAAATGAAAATGTCTGTAATAAAGTCTGAAATAAAGATGCCCCACCTGTAATATAATAGTACACAACCTGCAGCAGGCTGTAAAGTACAGCTGCAGAAGATGAGCAAATCACATGTGTGAAATATATCCCTGTTGAAATACTGAAACATGACAGAAGTGAGACTGTTGGAAAGGATTGTAATAACCACAGGTAAAACATGTCAATAAAGCCTAGAAGTAAGTACCATCCTGAATTGCAAAATTAAAACAAGTGAGAGAGAGTGAGAAAGAGTTATAAATCCACCAATAAAGTAGTAATAACCCCTGAATAAAGTATACTGCAGTCAGTACAGAATGAAATGAATGTGACAATCAGAACCAAACTGTGAAATGTGTTTAAAATGTTGCTGCAGCTGGAATGTGTATCCCAAAATCTGGATATGTTGCTCTCAGTCTGCAATATGCAGATAGTATGATTGTTTGAAATACCAAACATCCACAGTTGTCTATAGCTATATAAAGCAAATGTAGCAGGATGATGTAGCTGAACAAAGCCAGATATGAACGTGTATGAATAACAATAAAATGTATATTGATGTAGCAGTAACAGTCCTATCACCAACTTGAAGTAGTTATCACATAGGAAACTGTGGGTAGAACAGTAGTGTGTATATATCTGCAGCTATTAGAAATGTACAGCATATGTATTGGTATTTGAAGGTGTTAATTATGTTTTCTTCACCCTACCCTATAACCACATATAATCCATTCCATGTGAAATTGCTATGTGCAATCACAATTAACACCCCTGGACATTTGTCCTGTTGGGTCATACATATTTGCATGTACGCTGATGCATCTGCCCTGCTCATACATCCAAACCTGATGGCCTGTTGCCATCAATCAACCCTGCACGCTGTTGGACTGTGTATTGCTGTTCAAATTATGCATGTGTTATGCTCGCTGTTCAATGGTGTGAATATCTGGGTGTTTGGTTAATGGGAATACTAATGCATGCTGTTGCAACTAATTGCGAATGCTATTGTATGTTACTAACCCAAACTGTCATGACATAATGCAAAACATAGGATGACAGGGAAGGTGGGTTCCAGCGGTCCCACCTCTCCCACCTCAGCTGGCGAGTGCACCTGGCACTAGAGCCCAGTCTGGACCCTCCTCCGGTGGCCCTGTGCGACCTGCAGGTGAAAGCACTGCAGAGGATGGGGCCCGTCCCCCCTCTGCAAGTGTGGCTGGAGGAGAACCACCACTCACCCTCCGTAGCGTCCGGACTGTGGTGCATAGGGAGATCCGGGAATCTGTTCTTGGGCCCCTACGCCAGCTTGAGGCACAGGTGGCACAACTTACAGGCATGCCTGTTGCCCGGCCTACACAGCCCCCAGCACAGCCCCATCCTGGGCAGTGAAGGAACAGTGGCAACTGCCCATGGGTGGGGATATCAGTTCCACTGTTGCCATCTGTGGGCTCATGGGCTCTGGATATCAAAACATCCCTCCCAGTCAATTGTGTAACCCCCCCACACGTGTCATACTCCGCTCCTGTATGCATCTTCTTTGTCTTGTCTGTTGACCTACCCAACCTACCTCCCCAGCTATACCAACTTCCTTTACCTGACATACCACTCTCACCTGAAAAAAAAAAGGGCACTCTGTACCCACAAAAAAATTATGCCCCATACATAGCTGCCCATTCCACACACATGTCTGCTGGACATGGAAACTATCAATTACAATTGGCTGTACAAGTATTATTGTTGCCCTGATACCTCTCTCAGGGGTGGAAGGTTTCAAATGTCACACCAAATTACAAACATATGCACAGCTGTTGCTGATGAAGAAATGGGCAGCTATGGGCCTTACCTACATCCCCTCTTGCAAAACCCAAGCTTGTTTCCCTACTGTCTTACCCTCTTTGTGACCCCTTTTTCATCACTTTCCTGTCTCCCCATTTTCATTTCTTTCAAAGAAAATAGCGTGGGTGTGCGCCAGAGTAAGCACTGTTAAGCGGTTGTAAGCGGGTGTGCGCTGAGCTGAACGCCAGTGCGCATGTGGGAGCTCCGAGCAAACCAGCACTAATCTGGTTACAACTGCTTAAAAGTGCCTTAGTCACTCTGATTGACAGGTCCTGTAGTCAGTTCAAAAGCAAAATAAAATCCCACTGTCAGTCCCGACCCCAGGACCTTGGAAACAGTAGTCTGCATGACTTACCACTAAGCCATGACTGTTATACAAGGACATTGTGCTACAATAAATATATCATGTAATAGTAGGAATGAATGTAAAGGGAATATAGGATGTGTAGTACACAAAGCATGTCATGTATATTTACTGTCAAATCTAGTGGATTTCTATAATAGTAGTGTGTGAACAGAAACAGCCATGCTAGTTGGTAGCTAGTAGGTAATAATGTCAGTTATTATACATATATAAATGTATGTATGTATATATATATATATATATATATATATATATATATATATATATATATATATATATTTATATAGTTGTAGGTGTCAGTGTACATACACACTTAGTACAGGAAACAGGAGAGATGAATGGAGAAATGTGAATCTACAACACAGCCTGAATCATGAGAGAGATACTAACCTTTACACTCACAGAACAGTGTCCACAGCATACCAGCATGGTCCCCGCACTTACAATCTGAAAGGGCAACGCCTATCTCACATACCCTTTTATAGCACTGTCTTGAAATCACAGTGAGAACTGCAATCAGTACACAACTGGCTGCATGCAATTAGCAAATGCTGGCTTACAATTGGTGCAGAGGCCATCACATGGACTTATGCAGATACCTACAAAAGCATCCTGTACTCCCACTCCACACATGCAATACTTTCATTGCACCATCTGGAGGCAGAGAGAGAGAGAGAGAGAGAGAAAGAAAAAAAGAATGAAAAAAAAGAAAATAAGAACACAAACAAGAACACACGTAAGACAAACTAAGTTGAAGCTGTCATCAGTGTCAGTATCAAGCTGGGCTAGCAGCAGCAGGAAGCTATAGTAATGGTAACGCAACCAGCTGCGACAAACACAGGTAATGTAAAGTAACAAGTTAATAGTCTACATACTGTGAACCCTCCATATGTGTTATTGGTCTGTATCTATATGTATGTCTATGTGATAAGTTGTGTGCACGTAGTTTCACCCAAAGGGGATGACTATACATTACATGTCATTCATTGTTAGGCCATGATTCTGGCACCAGTTGTCCATTTCAGTGAGGCCTGTCTGTAGGATGTGTGTGTCGGCTGGTGTAACGACTATGGTGCTTAGTTCACAGTCATCTGGGAACTTTGTCATCCACAACCCGCACATGTTTGCTTTCACATCTGAGAAGTAAATGCCAAACAAGAGGGGTCCTAGGACAGAGCCCTGTGGGATACCACATGTGACTGGCTTTGAGTCTGACATGGTTTCCGCAATATTGATTTTATGGATTCTGTATTTCAACCAGTGTGCAACCCATCATGTGACATATGTAGTAACATGTAAGCTGATGAGCTTGTCTATGATGCCTGAGTGGAGTACTGTGTTAAAGGCCTTAGGCAAGTCCAGGTAGGCTGTATGGACTGCTTTGCCCTCATCAATGGCTGTAGTGACTGTTTTGAAAAGGTCAACCAGGTTCAAAAGGCAGGATCAGCCCATCACAAAAGCAAACTGGGTGGGATCAAGTGTCTGCAGGTACCCAATAGCGCTGTATATGCGTCCCATAATGAATCATTCCATAGCTTTGCAGACCAGGCTGGTTAAGCTTATGGGGCGGTAGTTCCCAGGGTCAGTAGAGGTGCCTCCTTAGTGCAGTGGGACCACTGTCGCTGTATGCCAGTGTTCAGGTACATATCCCGTAGTAAGGCCAAGGTTAAATATCAGTTTTATATGCGGTTGTATCTCCTCTTGGAGTTCACGTAGCACACATCCAGGGATACCATCAGGTCACATTGATGCAGTGTGTTCTGCTTTGCTGAGGGCGGCCCTCACCTGGACATCTGAGATGATAGGGAGGTTACATTCAGCTGTGATAAGTATTTCTAAGTGTGGGGGAGAGGGAGGGGGATATTTGCACTGAATCTGTCTGCCAGAATGTTGCCAGTATCAGTGGGTTCAGTGAATGTTAAGTAGGTGTGTAGTAACTCAGAGCATATCTGAGGCTTTTGGTCCATATGTCTAACAAAACTGAAGAAGGCCTTGTGGTTATCTATAGTATCCGTGGCCATTTCCCCTCTCAGAGTTAGCCGTGGATGTTGTTATGAGAGACCTTAGCTTATTACCAGTGCCGACCACAGATGCCATCCCTTTATGTGAATCTGCTCTGTCCTGCAGTAGCCACCTTCTATCATTATACAATTTGCCTTTGGCTGGGGTCCACCAGACAGGATGCTTAACCTTTGTGCATAGGGTCTGGGTTAGACATGTGTGTGCATGTTCCATGCATTCTTTGGGATGTCCGTGGAAAGCATTCACAAAGGGGTCAGCATTGTGGGTTGTGGCTTCCACTGGCCCAGTGGGCTGCATGGATACCATGTCAGTCTTAACAAGTGAAAATCTGTCTATTCATATATATATCAAAGTAGTCTACTGTGCTGGTGGTGGTGGTGGGATATGTATATCCAGGCCGATTAATTTGTGTCCAGATCACACTAGTGGATGGCATTCCACATACAGTACCTTGGTATGAACCCCCAGATTGAGGTTGTGCATTGGACCTGTCTCAGTGTGCTGACCAATGGGGCTTGGTATTATGTTGTATGGAATGTGGCAGGTATTGTTGCACAGGTGTTGGCTGAGCACTGATATCTGGCCATGTACATGTGTATCCACCAAGAGACACACGTGCTACATATGGGAGTAGTAGTATATCACTACAGTTGAGTATCATGTATAGTATGTGTGCCATATATTGCTGACATAGTTTGCTGATATCCTGTTTGTGTTCTCTTTCAGGGACATGGCGCATCAGCGAAATCCTGCCTACTCTGCTGCAGAAGATGAAGAGATACACCAGAGCCTGGTGTGGGATTATGACATACTGTTTTCCCGCACCAGCCAGAATCAGCAGGAGAGGGCTGCACTGTGGCAAGACCTTGTCCGTAGGGTAAATGACACTGGCACACATAATAGGACATATGAGCAGGTACGACATCACTGCAGTGATTTAATCAGAAATGCCCATCAGCATGCGTTGGATATCCACAGGCAACAGGTTGCCACCGGAGGTGGGGTGGCCACACATTCCCCCCCTCACCAGACTGGAGGGGCTACTCCTAAGTGCTGTGGCTCCAGCCCAGGAACATCAACAGCAACACACCTGCATTATGATGGAGGCTGGATCCACACAGAAACATGACATGGAGCATGCAGGTAATATGCCATATGTACACTTGACTGTTCTGTACACTGTTAGTTTATGCATGTGTAAGGTGTGTCCTTGGTATGTAGCTGTCAACATAGTATGTAATTGTGCAGGTGTGATATTGCCAATATCAGCAGCTGACATGTGAAAGGCAACTGGTGTACTACTGAACTGTATCATACGCAGTATCAATGGCACAGTTGTGCCCACTGACATTAATCCCCTCATTTCTGTAGGTCCCTCCGGTGTTACAGCAAGGCAGCCCATCCATGCTGGTGAGTGAGTTTTAACAATACCTATAATAGTCCTGATAGTTCTAGTAATAATAGTGTAACTCAGTAGTGCTCTGTGTGTATACTGTGGGGTGTGCATGTGTGCATGTGTCCACGTGTGCATGTGTGCATGTGTGCCTGTGTCCACATGTGCATGTGTGCATGTGTGCCTGTGTCCACGTTTGCATGTGTGCATGTGTGCATGTGTGCATTTGTGCATCACTGGTAACATTGTGTAGACATTGCAAACTGTGTTTCCTGTCTTCCTCCCACAGGTTCTGGTGCTTCTCTGGTGTCCTGCAGCAGGGAACCTGAATCTGGTGCCACAGGTACTGATAATTATGATATCTGTGTAATGGCACAGGAAGGTGTGTCAGGGTCTGTCGTTGGTCAGCCAATTGACAGTATACAGCTGTCAACCCCATCATTGCGCACAGTCATTCTGCCAGTACATCCTATGTCACCATTGTCCCTAGGTGATAGACAGGATACAGTGGGCATTGACTAGGGTAATGTGGCATCTGTGGCACATGCTTCCCCACACAGCAGCCATGGGCAGGGTCCTGAGATGGTACCACACAGACAGTTGCCCATGGGTTCTCGTGGGAGCATCCGTGGGTGCACTGCCTCTGGCAGACGTGCCCAAAGAGGTCTGTCAACCTCAGCTATGTTTCGGGCTGTCATGCAGGCACAGTCATGTATGGAAAGGTACACCAGACAGAGTCTGAGGGAGCTGAGAGCATGTCGCACATCCATGACTGACAGTATGCGTGACATCACAGATGCTATCTGTAATTTCACTGATGTAATAGACAGACGTTGTGGGGACATATTACAGCAGTTCCACAACCACATATCCATGAGCCAGGGCAATGGTGGACGGTTGCGGCGTCGACATGGCTGTGTGCCAGCAACAGCAGCAGCTGGCAGTCGGCGTGGACGACAACAGGCATGCGGATGCCCCCATAGTGCCAGCAGCAGCCCCAGCAATGCTGGGTCTGTGCTGTCATCAGACCGCCCCAGGAGACCACGTGCACTTGGCTCTGGACAGTCCCAACAGGGCCTTTGTCCAGTCAACAAACTCCCGCTTCTGATGACAGTACCCAGTCTGGCTTAGTACTGGATATGGTCCATAGCACCCCTGCCAGGCACAGGTACCTTGTCCGTGCCCACAGGCACTGATCTGTATGACCTGCCAGGTGCAGTCTGTGGCTGTCCACAAACTCCAGTATATGGCAGCCATGAGGTGGAACTGTGTGCATGCATACACACATGTGAAATGTTAACAGCTAGGGCTACCACATACATGCACACACTGCACCAACAGTGCCCCACCCTGTACTGCTGTCCCTCACCAACACACATAGACATACATGTCAATTGGTGGTTTCAGTGGCAGACTCAGGCATACCTAATTCACACCCTGTGCATATGATGAAACTGTGCCACCTCCTGCAATCTCCAACATCAGTGCAGGAACAGGTAAACATGTTGCTGATGCACAGGGTGACTACATAGAAGTGTATTACTAGTATCATGTTGGTAACAGTACACTGTGCTGATATGATTGTGTGTATATCCCAGCATGCCTGATGCAGTAACTTTATGACTGTCCTGAATTGTTATCTACACCCATAGTAAGTACCATAGTGTAACAGCTGCACGTTATTGCATACTGGTGGTAAGGATGTCAACAGATACCCACATACATAGGTAGCACAGGGGAGAAGCTAATGCAAGTAGTGATACGCAATGATGGACATGTACACTAATGGTGGCATGTTGCCCACAACGACTATGCAATGTGGATGTTTGAGCATGTTGATATGTGTGCAGTACCAATTTAATTCAAATTACAATTAAATATGACATAATATCAGTTCTACCATGGACATCTGAGCTGTGCATTCCTGGGTACATGTTGATAGTGCCTGCATATTTGCACTGTTACCTACTGAAAGTGTTACCTCTTCTTTGTTGTATAATGGACTACTTTCAGCCCTGCTTACTGTAGCTTTGTTTGCATGCATGTTTGCTTGAGGTTCCCTGGAACACTGATTCCACCTGCAATGCAGATTTACAGAGCTTCTGTGGATTCCTAGTGACATCTGCATAGCGTACTATACATATGTCAATTTTCCACCTGACAGAACGTCACTGTCTGTCCTGTTCACATGTACGTTGCCTGTGACACATTACATATGACTTACCTGGCATTTATCCACGTGTGCAGTCATATATGCCAGTGCTATGAAATCAGTAGCAGTACACCCACACATACTCACCTTCAGTATGTTGTTCCCCATTGGCCCTATGTGTTGGTAATCACCATGGCAATCACACTACTATGGTAGCATGTGCAAAGGTAACCTGTGAATCACCTCTATGGTCCAGTTGTGGTTTATGCGAGTCATGTGGCAATGTCACAGCTGCTACATGTATGCAGTCAACCCTCTCCCCTGGCCAGGAACGTACAACACATGTGTGAGATGCCACCACATAGCCAATCTGGGGACTGAGCACTCTGAACCCAGTACTGCCATACCCTGTCAGGTGGCATGACATACTACAGTGACTACAATACCAGTCTGACATAGACCCACACTGACAGCAATCTGAACACACTGGGGCATACTTGGAGACTCAGAATAGCATCCTGCCTGAGCATCACACACCTCCACAGCTGGCACACAGGCATACGTTAAGTCGGAACAGAGAACATGCCACACATGGCACACACATCCCGTGTGCCACATACTCACAGCCTGTAGGGGTACACAACACACCTGCTACAGATGTGTCAGGTAACTCTCTTGGCCGCTACAGTGGGGTCCCGCTCAACAGGCTGTACATGGTGAAGGTCACAGTGATATGCCGGTGGGGCACTATGGTCCACCACAAAACACATGCACGCAGGTCAGTCAGAGGCATAGACACATATGACTCAGTCATTGTCCATGCCACTATGGATGACCTGAAATGTACCTCCCTGGACTACATCATAGGGAACATAGAAGGGCTATCTCAGCATGTGGCACGGGCCAGTATGAGCCTGACCTTGGTTGCCATCATACCCTCACCAGGTATGCCACCACAATATGTAGGACGGGTGTTCTATGTCTACATTCTGCTCAATCTCCAATGTCATTCATAGGGTATCCAATGGCTGTCAACGTGTGCTTACATGCTAGGGAGGCCACAATGATTTGCAAGGGGCAGCTTGCACGTGACACCCATGGGCCATTGTATATTGGTGAAGCCCCATGATACACACGTAGTACCTTTTGCTGCAGGACATGGATTACATAGCCATCTCCTCAGGTATCACACGGGATAGGACACTAACAGTAATGCTACACAACACCAGCAGTGTACACCGCAAGATGCATGCACTGGACACTGTCCTCAGCATGGTAAACTGCAATTTCTGTGCAGTAACAGATTCCTGATTCACGTCTCACAGGTGCAACCCATCACTGCCAGGTTATACCTCATACCATGCCTGTCATCCCCTACACATGTAACACACATGGACAGGATGGTGGTATCTCAAGGCACCACAAATACACACACCTCCAGGTTGTTGGCACAGCACAAAGCATCAGGGCCTATCCATGAGCAGCTAACAGTGTGTTGGATTGCCTTCTGGTTCATAGCCTGGCACACACAACCCTCCCATACACAGGAAACCCACCTGTCCTCCCTAAAAACACTGGCAATATGACAGTCTCTAGATATGTCTTTATATGGCTGGACTGCATCCAGCCGAACATTGTGTGTGAGCATTACTGTAGCTACAACACACTAGCTGAAAGGTTCCCAGCATGTAGTCACTGAATTGCAGTGGAACAACATGTTACCACTCTCACAACAGGTGGGAACATGCAGCACTTATTCATCGACTACATGTAGACTATATGGCCCAGACCAGATGTGTATCCCCTGCTGTTAGGATTATACCATATACAACTCACACTGTATATACACATACCGCATGCGGCCCCTGCACAGTAAGACACAGTCATAATGTTATGCATTGCAAATACCATTTATCCACTTGAGGCATGTGTCAGACATGGTAACTACTGAAGGTCACAGGTATATATGTGTATGTGTCACACACATACATCATGTGTGCATTGCCATTGCTGGTTTAAGCAATGTCATGCATTGTTATGAACAACAACCCACACATGGTCATATTGTGTGACACAACCACACGTGGCAGTTGTGGGTTTCCAAAACATACCTATCTGTGCTCTGACAGTGGTAATAGACCCAGTAGCGGAGCGCACTATTGGCATTACTGGGCAATTAGCCCTGTTTGGCTGTACTGATAGTGTGGTGACATCACCTGTGTTTACTGGGGGAATATGCAGCATCTGGTGTATTGTAGTAGTTGCCAAAAGGAACTGTTCTTTCATACTTGCAATTACACACACCCTACTATTCCCCACACACACACTTGCCATTTGCAGGATTCATACCCCTACCTACCTATGTCATGACACGTGAGAGAGATGCATTAGCGAAGCGCACTATTCAGATTACTAGGAGGTTCCTCTTCTCCGGCTATACTTATAGGGTGCTGACATCATCAGTGTTTGGAAAGGGTAATGTGCATCATGTAGTGTGTTCTCCTGATTGCCAAAAAGCATGTCTTTCATACAGAATTGCACATACACAAACTCCTCTTATCCAAACACACACACTTGCAGGATGCAAACCCCTACCTAACTATGTTATGACACTTGCAAAAGACGCATTAGCAGAGTGCATTATTCGGATTACTGGGAGGTTTTCCTTCTCCAGCTGTACTTATAGGGTGCTGACATCATCAGTGTTTGGAAAGGGTAATGTTCATCATGTAGTGTGTTCTCCTAATTGCCAAAATGCACATATCTTTCATACAGACTTGCCAGCACACACACTCCCCTTATCCACACACTTGCCATTTGCAGGATTTAAACCCTTACCTAGCTATGCTATGACACTTGAGAGAGATGCATTAGCAGAGCGAGCTATTCGCATTACTGGGAGGTTTTCCTTCTCCTGCTGGACTTATAGGGTGCTGACATCATCAGTGTTTAGAAAGGGGAATGTGCATCCTGTAGAGTGTTTTCCCAGTTGCCAAAAGGGACATTTCCCTCACACAGACTTGCACACACAACAACCTCGCTCACCCACACACACACTGAGCATTTTCATGGTTCAAACTCCTACCTAACTATATTATGACACTTGGGGGAGACGCATTAGCAGAGCGCACTATCCGAATTATGGGGCATCTGTTCTGCACCTGCAGTATTTATAGGGTGCTGACATCTTTATTTCTATAGAGGTATGTACATCTAGTACTACCTGTCAGGTGGGGGATAGCATATATGCATTTGCAGCCACCTACTTCAGGGTCAGATATGCACATCGCACTGGCAGGTTAAGTTCTATACCATGCTTCGTGACCACAGGACCTGTAACACACAACACAACCAGTCCAGAACACCCCTCCCACATCCAGGACACACACTTTGCTTCCCAGGGAACAGTGCCGGGATATGCAGGTGTTCACATGCACCATTCCAGTTGTTAACATCAGGTACAGGCATATTGTGTGTGGGAACTACTCAGGCCTTTACAACATTACCCTACAGCCCCTGCAATTTGTGGGTCCATGTGCTATGGCAGAACCACTCACCACAGCCACATGGGGGAATACATATTGCACCTGTCCATCTGCAACATGGGTACTCACTGTTCAACACCAGACGTAGACCACCATTGTTGATATCTGACCATACCCACCTTTCCCTGGACATCCATATCCCATCCCCACCCCCAGGCAAGGTTGTCACTGCAAACAAACTGTATTTAGCACAAGCAAACTCTACACTTGTGAAGACTGGGGTGGAAGACTTCAAAGGACCCATGCTTGGGGACTATACTGGCCACTCTGCATAATCCTTGACAAGTGCATTCTATGAGCATGTATAAGGTTTGCATTGATCATGCTATCCCACATATACCCATGACTGCTCCACAACAGGACACCTGTCAGGTGTACACCAGCCATATATGAGCTGTCCAACAGACAGAGTGAGCTAATACATTGCAGGGCTGTAGCCCACAGAGGGAGGACATCTATGAACAGTACCGGCACGACACATCAATCCCACATAATCATCACAACACAGTGTTGACAGTGAAATTGTCCAGACATTGCAGATAGGGCTCCCCTCAGTCTGTTATTGATGCTCACTTACTGTTAGAGGTCCTCAGCAACCCTCTTCCAGCACACACCAACAACATGGATGTGGCTTAGCACATTCAAACCCTGGGATCTCCACTGTATCCCTGCTTGACAGAGGCACAGCACACTAGCCTCACACAATGTCTTATGTGACCTACTTTACAGTGGCACAGTAGCCTACTGTACTGGGGATGCAGATGCCAAGCACACACTGGCTAAGCTGTCATTCCCTAGGGCAAACAGCCTAGTATTGACCTCTACACCCATATGTTTAATTGTCAGATGCACAATATTTGTTGCTGATAGACTGTTTGCAGGTCTTATTGCCATAGCATTCCCTGTTTCTATGAACAACTTGTGTATCTGTGGAAGATGTTTGAATATGAGGGGGATCCACTATATCACTTATGTCTCTGTAGTCATTTACTGTGTGCACTGGGCAAATTGCTGTGATGTGGTTGGTTCCTGGAATGACATGTAAAAATACCAGATATGTGTGGCCAACTGCTAAACAGAGATATGGCCTAAGTGTGTGAGCATGCCCAGTTCAGCCTTTCCATGGCATGTTGTCTGACATATGCCTCATTTATCAAAGTGTGCAAGCATGCCCAGTGTGAGCTTTCCATATGTTGAACTCTGCAGTCCACCACATATTTGGGTGAGTGTGAACTTCAACAATATCTCACGTTTATGGTTGTGTATTGGGTGTCATGTTGTGTACTTACTGGCCAACTGCTTCGTGTCTGAACACAACAGGGATTATACTGTGCCTGCAGGGATTGCATGGGATACTTTGCATACAGTTTTCAACATCCTTTCATACTGACCTAACACTGTAGTACCGTATAGTGTACTGGTTCAGTACTTTCACTGTGGTGGACAGTATCCTGGGCTTTAGTCCTATCACTGCTTTAAATCTTCATAGTGAACACAACAGACTGTGTAGGGGCCAGTTGTGCACATATGACCATGTTGCATTATGTTCAGATATGCACTACCTAAACCAGGCTTGTCCAACATTGGTAGTGTATTCCACAACATAGGTGGACATTGGCAAACACTAGCGATGTGCCCTAGGCCATTTCTAATGCTAGTCAGAGAGTGGGTTTGTCCTTCGACACACATTGTAACTAGAGTTTGCCATGACATATGTCATGGTTAGTATACTGTGCCTCCGTCTACCTGTGACATAACAGTGATACCCAGGGTAAACCTACCATCTCCTATCCACTCATCAAGATTCCTCTTGGGGAGTGTCGATGGGTGACTCTCTGGTTAACCTGTACTGGGAGTTTACTCAAGAGTGGGGGTGGCTTCTGTGTTATGGATCATTCAGTACAGCTTGTCCTATGTATGTCAGTGCCGGGGTTCAGGCCTCTCATGTGCATAGCTCACTGCCATTCAGATTTTACAAGGTGCAGAATGTTCATTGATTCCAGCTTGGACATGGCTTTATACATCAGGCACAGCTTGCCTCTGGGTGGGCAGTATGGCAGTGTGTGGAGCTGCAGTTTGTTTAATCAGGCAACACATGGCATCTGTTCAAGCTCTTTGCTACTCCTGGTGAGGTACTGTTGTTTACTTTACAGTTGATGGAGGTGTCTGCTGAGGTACAGCCCACAGGGGCTATTGTAGTCAATTGTAACGCTGATGACAGATGACTGCAGAGCCTCAGTGATTTCCCCTTATCTAGATCTGGCAACCTTCATGATTAGGTGGGTATATGGTATGTTTCTGTGAACACTACAGCCACATGTTTGTCCAATGCAGGATATCTATTACCTTGTGTCCCCAGGTCTCTCATTACATGTTAGGTACGTAATGGGTTAACACCTGTCTGGTAATTGGTGACACTTACTGTATATCCATGGCGGTTGACTGTACACATTTCTGCAATTAGCTTGCTGATATGGCTATGGCACCAGTTGTCTGTTTCTATGTGGCCCTTTTGTGGGATGCTTGTGTCAGCTGGGGGTCAGATATGGTGGGCAGTTTGTACTCCTCTGCATACATGTTCAGTCACAGTCCTTCCATGTTGGCCTGTACCTATGGGACATATATGCGGAACGAGGGAGGTCCCAGGACCACGCCTTGTGGGATGCGACTTATATCTGGTTTGTAATCTGACATGGATGCAGCATGTCTGACCATGTCAGTTCTGTCCTTCATCTGGTTTGCAACCCCTCTACTGACATAGGGGTTTATATTTAAGCTGGTGAACATATCCATATTGAACACGTAGGGTATTGTATGGAAGCATTTGCAAGGTCCAGCTACGCTGTGTGGACCACATTGCCCTCATCAATGACCTTAATGACTGTTTCAAATGGGTCAAACATGTTTAGGGGCAGGATTTGCACTTATGACAGCCACACTGGGTAGGGTCCGGTGTCAGTAGGTCCCCGATAGCTTTATGTCTGCGGTACATGCTGATCCTTTCCATAGCTGTGCAGACCAAGCTTGTCAGGATCCTGGGGTGGTAGTTTGCAGTATCCATTCAGGCAACACCTTTGTTGAAAGGACCACTGTTGTTGTACACTGCTCTTTGGGTACATATCCTGTGGTAAGACTGACATTGAGCACTCTCCTCTGCTTCACAGACACAGTAAACCGTCTCAGAAATGAAGGCCTGCAAGTGTCAACTCTTTTTTTGGATATGTCCAAAGCATTTGACACAGTCTCACACCAAATCCTGCTAAACAAACTAAACCAATATCATCTATCTAATTCCACTCTTACCTGGTTCCAAAGCTACTTAACTGACAGGTACCAAGCTGTGAAATGGGAAAATTATCTCTCTCCTCAGCTGCCCATAACTATAGGAGTCCCACAGGGTTCTATCTTAGGACCACTACTATTCACAGTCTTCACAAATGACCTCCACACCTCCACACAGCATGCATCTATAATTCAGTATGCAGATGACACTACCTTAATCTGTGCTGCACAAAACATTCCCACCCTCCTGCAAACAACTCAACTAGCATTCTCTGATGTTGAAAACTACCTTACCAAAGCCCAACTTATCCTCAATCCAATGAAAACTCAGCTTATGATTATAACCAGTTCTAACAAAAACACTACCAGTCAATTCACTATCTACTCCACAAATGCTACTCCAATTGCTCCAGTGGCACAGGCTAAGCTATTGGGAATAACCATAGACTCCCACCTAAAATTTGATAGTCATCTGAACTTAACTATTAAAAAAGCACGTGCCAAACTGGGGTCACTCTACCGTACCAAACCATTTCTTACCAACAACACAAGATCAGCCATTGCTCGCTCCCAACTTCTATCCACCCTACTCTATGCATCTCTCATTCTGACTAAACTCAACAAAACTGAACAAAGCAAAATGGAAGCTTGCTATAACAGAATTGCCCATTTTGCTGCAAATTGCTCATATAGAACTCATCACTGTACTGCTTTGAGACAGCTCCACTGGCTTGAACTGCCCAACCTCCTAACCTACAATCAGCTCTGCCTCTGTCATTCTATCTATTACCTCCCCAATAAGTGTCCTGCCCTCAAAAACCTAGTACAACATCACTCAGCCAAAAGGCCTCTTAGATCATCAAGCAAACTACTAGAAGTCACCAACAGCTACAATAGCTTTGGAGATGCACTATATAGTAGTTTGGTGGCTAAAAAATGGAACTCTGTCCCTACTAGCATTCAAAACACATAATCCAAAGCCTCCTTTAAAGACCTCATCAGGGAACATCTCAAGCAAAGTTGGCAGTGCCATGATTGCTCCCCAGGCTAGTGAAAGCGGATAACATATGCATACTAAATCTAGAGCAATTGATAATAGTTTTTCAATCTTACTCACAAACACTGGCTAATCTACAATGTATATACTGTACCTGTGTACTATGTATGTATTCTACCTACATTCCAAAGTTCAGCTGTACACCACAAATCTATGACTTACCTTTATTTTTAAAATTAATATATTTTTTGATTGTTCTCTCCACTGTAACTGTTTGTGCTGCATACCACTGTAAAAACATATCTCTTGTAATTTGTGTGTATACTGATTATGTCTAAATAACTAAATGTGTCTGTAATTTTTCTTTGTGGAGCTTTTCTCCCCGGGCCTCTGCTGAAGAAGGGCCTTTTCGGCTCAGTCAGACACCCCCGGTTAACAAATGTAAAATAAAATAAAAATAAATAAATAGTGTGATTTGGTATTCCATTCTTCTTGGAGTCCATGTTGGACTCGGCCCAGGATACCATCTCATACCTTTGCTGCTGTGTGTTTTGCTTTGTAGATGCTGGCTGTTACCTCAGCATCTGCAATGTCAGGGGCCAGCAGTCTGCTGGGATAGATATTTTGCATTCTGGGGGGGGGGTTTGCACTGCATCTGTCAGGTTGTATGTTGGCAATATGTGTGTGTGTGTTTGGTATGTTGTTTGTAATATTTGTGTGATTCGGAGCATATCTGTGAATTCCCAACATGGTTCCTACCATCAGTTGAGTAAGCCTTGTGATTATCCTTAGTGTCCTGTACAATTTGTATCTTCATAAGTTCATAGGTTCATACTAGGCTATCCGCCCTAGGGCATTTGTAAGCCTAGCCAGAGTGTGTCTGTCTTTCGCCGCCCCTTGCTATGTGAATAGTATGGCCATTTATGATTTACTTTACTGTGTCTCTGTCTGGACGTGACACAGTGAAGACCCCCAGTGTACATCTACGATCATCCATCCACTTGGCAATATTCCTGTTGAGGGGTGTCAGTGAGAGGCTCTGCCTAACATGGAGTGGGATCCTGTTCCAGGATGTGGGGAGCCTCTGGGTTATGTATCTGTCCCTCCAGCACACCCTATTTCATTATGTGTTGAGGTTGACATCTGTCACTCTCACAGCTCCAATGGCTTTGATTTTCCTGGGGTGAGGCATGTCCATTACTCCTGTGTTGGACATGGCCTTGTACAACAGACATACTATGCCTCTGTGTAGGCAGTATGTGACTGCATTCAGCTGGGGTGTCTACAGCCAGGCAGCATATGACATATATTTGAGACCCTTTATCCTCTTGGTTAGGTACCTTTGAGGTCTTCCTAACCGCTGCAGGTGTCAGGTAAGGTACATCTCATATGAGTCATTGTACTAGATTATGGGTCTGATAAGAGAACAGTACAGGGGCACAATGACCTCTTTTGATGTAGATGTGAATCCTTTCATGATACGGTGTCCAATATAGACAGTCTTCCTAGCCACATTGGCAATGTGAGTGTCATATAACAGGTTACTGTCTACTTGTGTCCCTAGGTCCCTGATTACTCCTTGCATACATAATGGTTTACCACCTATGTGGTAATTTGTGAGTACCTTGTTTGGTATTTGGTGGGACATTCATACTGTCCAGTGTCTTCAGGATGTCTGGGTGGGGTTCCTGTGTGTGAGAGTGTGGTCTGTATCATGCTACAGACTGTACAGCAGTTTTGACTACAGTTAGGTGCACATGGGTCGTCTCCGCTGCTTCGTGCATTGTCAGTTACTTGGATGTATGGGGTCTGTGCTGCATATGGATACTCCCCCTCCTTTGATGTCTTGGTCCAGGTTTTGGGGCCATAACGCATGATATGAGGTATAACCTGGTAGTGCTGGTGTGCTGTCAGTAGGCTTGCAGCAGGTTTCTGTCACTGCACAGACATCGATTTTCTCCATACTGGGAAGGGCCTCAGGAGCATGCATATTGCGGTTTACACATCTGACATTGGTCAGCATTACCCTTATGTTTCTTACCACTTATGTTTTCTAGGGTGGTGGGTTAGTCTTTTCAGCCTTGCCTATGTACAGCTCTATGGAGGTGCAAAAGCCTTATCTAATATCCAGACGCCCAGGGGTAACAGGTGCAAGACATCCCTGGAACAGCAGCATGGCTTGTCATGCATGATATCTCAAGCAGACAGACATTAGATCCTCTTGGACTGACAGTTGTAATTGTGCCACCTGTTAAAGCTGATCATTTTGTGTTTGTACTGTGGCATCATTCTTGGTGAGGGTAGGATGCTGCAAACGGCCAGTGTCATACCGGCCTGGAGTACATACTCAGAGAGCTCATCCATGTCTCTTTTCATGTAGTCCAGGGAGTTACATCTCAGGTCATTCACACCAGCATGGACAATGACTGCATCATATTTCTACTTGCTTTGGGGTGACCTGCGTACTTGTGTTATGTGGTGTATTGTAGCAGCCTACAGGCAGCTTACCGTACCCTTTCCCTTGTTCAGTCTGGTGAGTGGGACAGCAGTGTGTCTGACTATAGAGACACCTATTACAACTGTATCAGGCATGTTGTTTCTCCTTCTGGCCTGTGACTGTTTGGCACACCAGCTTTGTGTACTATGTGTTGCATGTGCTATGTTTGGAGGTTGTGGTTGCTTGGGGGTCTGCTTTGGAGGCCTCTGTTGATGTGGTGTATTTGTAATTAGGGCCTCTGGGAATGTTTTTCTGTGTTTATGTGTTTGGTTTACAGTTGTGATAGGTCTATGTGGGACTGGGTTTGTGGTGTGTGTGGTTACCTTCTCCTCCTGACTAGTTTTGACAGTACTGAGTTGGGGGAGCTCAGCCTCCGGTTTGGATAAATGGTTGCATCTCTCACATATATTTGTATTTATTGGGGGGAGTTGAGGGTTGTCTGTGTACTTGGGGCAGGTATAACATTGCCTCAGGATTCACAGATTCTACTTGTTGTAGCTGGCCTTAGTGGATTGTATGTTTGGACATATTTTATTGCCATACTACTGATCAGTGATTACTTCCCTTTCTATGTTTGCTCTATCATGTAGTAGCTTCCTGATTCTCTTGCATGGTTTGGTAATGGCTGGAGTCCAGCATGCCAGATGCCTGCGTGTATGGCATTGTGTCTTGTTGTTATTTGTGATTGCATAATCCAAGCATTCCTGACTGTGTTCATGGAATGCCTGTATAACAGGTTCTGCGGTGTGTCCCATATTTTGCACCTACACAGGGCCTTTAATATTTTCCACATCAGTTTGGAGGGGTGCAACTTATGCTTTATACATGTTTTTCACTGTGGTTTTCTGGCCAGGGACTGTGGTCAGGATGTGTATATCTGGTGTGATTACTCTATGGTCTGGTCTTACCAGTGAGGGATACACTTCTCATCTTGCCATCCAGTACCCATGTTGCTGATTAACACACCCAGTATGCTTACCCCTCTTGTGGGAGTGGTACATTGTTCCTGGGCATTTTGGTTTATGGTTTCTAGGAACTTTTCTCCTACAGTGTTGGTGCTAGTATAATGCTCCCAGTGTATGTCTGGGTATTTTCAGTCAACCAATATAATGTGGTTTGGGGGGCTTGATATATTCATGTATTCCAACACAGGCCAGGTGCAGTTCCTGGTGTTAGGATGGTAGTCTGTAGCAGGCTATATACTGGGAGGCGGTTTTAGCCACTGGTACTTGACCATGGCTAGTCCATGCTGCTTCTTGTTGTGGTACCAACATGGGGGTGTGGTTATCCTTGACAATTATTGCTAGTCACCCTCCTTTTGTAGCTTGTTCCATGGTTTGAGGCTGTACAGCATAGTATGAGGTGTAACCTGGTAGTGTTAGGGTGCTGATGTGAGCCTTGACCCAGTTTTCTGTTACAGGACAGATATCAACATTCTCCATACTGTGTGCTTTTACACTGCACGCATCTTGCTGTTTAGACTTCTGGCATTGGGTTGCATTACATCTAGGTTCTTATCCCTTGTGGTACCTATGAAGGTGGGTTTGTGTTTTGAGACTTACCTATTCAGGGCACGCTGTGGGTACTGACAGCCTTTGCCAGTATCCATGAGGCCTGGACTGATAGGTGCATGCCACCCCTAGCAGGTGGTGCATCATGTCATGCTCAGCATGTCATCCCAGGCTGGAACACATTGGCTCCCCTTTGACTAACTGCATTACTTCAGCCAATTATTGCAATTGATCATCCCATCGTCATATTGTGGCTTCATGCTTGGTGAGGGTGGATGTTAGTCAGGGTCCTCAAGTGTGCATATAGTACATGGTGTTACATTACTTAACACATGGCATTCATGCCTCAGGTGGTGCTGCAGGGCTGCCTCTGTTGGATGCACATATTACACTCCCTGTACATGTTTGAGAGCAGGTCATGTCATTTTAGGCATCCCTGTTATTATTTGAGTGAGTCAGAGAGGGGTATCATTCCCAGGGTTCCTACTGAGCCAGTGTATGTGCTATGCATTGCCTCTTTGCCAAGGCCAGGGCATACTGGGCACGCCTCCTTCTGCCTACTGGGGCAGGCTCAGGTTGTTCCTCCTCCGAGTCACGCTCTGCCTGTGATGGCCTTGACAATGGTGGGGGGCTGTTTGGCCCGGCCCTATGCTGGTCCTGCTGCAGCTGTTTTTGCAAGATCATATTATGTAGCATAGCACATACCATGACAATTTGGGTACATGTAGTTGGTGAGTACTGCAAGGCTCCACCAGATGTGTCCAGACACTGGAACCGTGACTTGAGCAGCCCAAACACACGCTCTATTACATTACGTGTTTGTGCGTGTGCCTCATTATGGCGGTCCTGTTCAGGTGTGTGTGCATTTCTGATGGGTGTCATCAGCCACGGCTCCAGTGCATAACCTGCATCCCCCACTAGGTGTCCATGTGGGATGTCCCCATTGGCAAATGTCTGGTACAGCTACGTCAAATACCAGATGTGGGAATCATGGTAGCTCCCAGGGCAGCCAGCACACACATTCATTATTATACCCTGGGCATCACACATGACCTGGCAGTTGATGGAGGGGAAGCCCTTGTGGTTATTGTAGGCCCTACCCCGCTCACTGGCTGGTGCTTTGATGTGTATGTGCGTGCAATCTATTGCACCCACTACCTCAGGGTATTCCGCTATTTGCTGGAAGAGACGCATATTGCTGGCCAATACCTCACGGGCATTGGGGAAATATACATGATCACCGACATGTGCTGACATGGCATCCAGGAACTGGTGCAGTACCCTGGAGGCTGATGCCTGTGATATCCCCATCATATCACCAGTTGGTCTCTGGAAGGTACCTGTTGCTAGTATTCTTAGGCCAACACATACCTTGGTTTCCACTGGGATGAGTTCCCCTCTGTTGGTTCTGTGTGTGAGGCATGGTCTGCACAGCTCAAAAATTTGCTGCAGGAGGTCTCTGTCCACTCTATAGTGCTCTACTATCTCCAGCTCATGTAACCCATGGTAGGTGACCATGGGCCTGTACACTCTTTTCCGTCTCCTCACTTTGGGTTGTCTGGCACCATCTGCATTGTCACCACCCTCAGCAAGTCGCCTATGTCTCATTATGACAGCTATGGCAGCCCCTAGCATTTCTGCTCTGAGTTCAGCTTTTACAGTTTTCACTTCTAATAGCTTACTCCTGTCTTGCAGTGTCTCTTGAGAGATACATCCTGCACTGCTGTTTGCAGAGTTTTAAGTGCTTGGCTGAGCTACTATTCTGCCTGTGTAATTGCCTGCTTCTAATTGTTTTCACCTGCTAGCTCCAGCAGTATTCCCTGCTAGCTTCCTACTAATTGTGTTGCTTCCTTTTTCCTTTATGTTTCCTCAGGGGGGAGCAACATGCATACCAGCAGAAACACGCTCACAGTGGCTTACACGCGCGCACACATGCTTACACAGTTTGGAATCTGCTTATTCGGATTAAAACGCGTGCACACCAGCGCAAACAGTGTTACAACTCTGCCAACAGGCTCCCACATGCTCAGTCTGCCCTACACGCGCGCACACTAGCGCAAACCATCTTACAAGTCTACGAACACGCTCCCACATGCTCAGTCTGCCTTACACGCGCGCACACTGTC
Source organism: Protopterus annectens (assembly GCF_019279795.1). NCBI lineage: Eukaryota > Metazoa > Chordata > Ceratodontiformes > Protopteridae > Protopterus > Protopterus annectens. The sequence goes on from NC_056744.1 coordinate 1,262,760,501, forward strand.
CTACCCGCACATCATGGCATGCACACATGTGCATGCACACCCAGCAAGAAACTTTGGTATAAGTAACAGTGTACACCTTCCATTTCTTGACTTTCCCATGCTTATCTTATGGCACTCCTCTTTTCATGATCTGTGTCTGTCATCTGTCATGTAACACTGACCTCCAATGAACTGCATTTCTTTCTACCATTCCCCCTGTGATGTCACCTATCTCCTACTGTATTCCTCTCCCTTCTGTATCTCATACACTACTCAGAATGTGCTCATTTGCTATGTGACAGTGGGATTCAGTATCCTAACCCTCATTTACATCAGATTGCCTACTAATGCTTAGTTACATGTCTTAGACTCAGCTTCCCTCCTTAGCAACCACTAAACGGTGGCCCTGTTGTTTTTGGTCTGCTGGTCCCTGCATTGTCATTCCATGTATTGCATAAAACCCACATTTGTGGGTTTATAACCTTCATTTTTATGTTTTATACAGCACAGCTCGTTTGCGTGGGGCTGCACTGCGTTTAAACATCGGCAATCGCCAAAAAAAAAATTATATTTTTTTAATATTTGCATCGGGGTACCTTGCCAATGGCCACATATTTGGCCATTGGCATGCTGCCTGACACATATGCACCCTTTATTTGGAGCTGACATGGCTCCATTGTGATTTTTGCAGAAACGTACTCAGTTGTCAACTGAGTACATTTCTGCAGCTAAAACAGCTCTTACATGGGCTGCTTTCTGTTTCGTGGATCGCTACTCTACCTCATTTGCATGCCTTTCAGCTGCAAGTGAGGTATTTAGCATATCCATGCCCAGTCCGTGTAAGAGACGTTTTAGCTGGTCTCTTACACAGAGTTTCAGGCTGTTCCTGGATCGCGAGGCTTGCATGGAGTCTTACACGTCTCTTATACTCCGTGCAAGCCTTCGTGAATCCTGCCCATTGTCATTTTCTAACCTTAAATAATGACAGAGTAATGCTCTGATCTGGTGCCAGAGTGCTGAAACCATTACAGATAGCTATGGAATGCATTCTTTATTTATTTCGTTTTGAAACGGTAGCAATTTTACTTAGCACTGCAGTCTGTTCTTTAGTTATACTTGAATTTATTTTATTAAGATCTGTACTCTGATTCCTCCTATCTCCCTTCAGTGCAAACATTGCACTTGATTCTGAAAATAAGAAACTAAATGAGGTAATGTTAACTTGAGACATTGCCTGCATGTTATGTACGTTGACTGTGTTGACATATGTATGTTTAATAGTGAAACATACTTCTGTATTTCAAATGACATGTAAACAAGAATGTATGACATTTTGAACATTTGTATTACAATAACAATTTCGAGGTCCTGTATTTTCACTCATTTGAGCATTCGATATTTAGAACATTCGATGTTCTAATATTGACCCATTAACAGGATAATGTCTTTTATGTTCTGAAGGAACACTGCTTTGATTTAATACTGGTCTGCTGAAATTGTTTGAAGTTTTTCTGAAGTAAACACTGGTGCTGTGCACTTTGGTTAGCATCTGCATTTACTATATGTAGAAGTCATCTGCTGTGTCTATTTTCTGCATGAAGTAGTGCTGTCTTACTGAAAAGTATTTTCTGTAATTACAAACTGTAGTGACGTCATTTTGACTTATGTATAGAGTTGACAGTCTTTATTTATGGAAAAACAATGGTATGCTGCTGAAAAGTCTGTTATGAAACATCTGTTGTTACTATAAACTGTGAAAGAAACCTTGAAGTTAAGCTGTCTGTTGCAGTAGAACTGTACTTGAAAGGTTTACTTACTTTAGCTGTTTCTGTTGAAATTTTTCTGATAATCGCTCTGTAGAACACATGTAGTTGAATGAAACAATGACTGCTGCACTGGAATGAAAACATTGCTATTCTGTACTCTGTAGAACACACATAGTCTGACTGCTGATATAAGGTAGGATATAAGGTGATATAAGGTAAGGTAAGGTATAAGGGATTTTGAGAACTTAACGCAGTCATAGTGGCTTGCCATTGAAAGAACTGATAAGACTATACTGTACTGTAATTAATTGGAAACACTGAAATGAGAATGAGAATGAAAGTCATTATCTGTTAATTACCCAAACTTATGCTGAACAGGTGCCAGTCTCTCCTTTATAGACCAAGTCTTGTTTGTGTACTTTTCAGAATAATTTCTCCAAACACTGTAATTCATTCAATAAGGCTTTAGTAGATGTTTACAATATCCAAATACTGTCTTCATTGACAGTGCTGATAAACAATATTCAAAGTTACTGCGTGTCATATTCTGATTGTCCTGAACAACATAAACTAAAATAATAATAGTCTTTATTTGACCTGTCTTCGGTACTCAGGCTTGATTGCCTGCATTGTTGCTTAATCTTCTTTGTAGTGAAAGGTCAAACAAACTAACTAACCTTAACTGAACTGCTATCCTAAACACAACATATTATATTGCTTCAATCCAGTAATTTTTCTGAGTAAACTGCATTTACTCCCCCTAACCTTGGTCTCAGGCTTTGTCTCGTATGTGCCTTATTTAGCATTCCCTTAATAAACATTCTATAGCTGGCAAGATTGTATATTTCCATTGAAAAAAGAACATTCTGTATTTCTGTATTTTCTACACACTTTATCATAGATAGGTTCATACTAGGCTATCTGCCCTAGGGCATTTATAAGCCTAGCCAGAGTGTGTTTGGCTTTCGCCACCCATTTTAAATTAATTTTGCTATGCCCTTTTTCGAGGTTAATATACTGGGCCTATGTCTAATAGTGACACAGAAGTGATACCTGGGGTAAACCTACGATCTCCCATCCACTCATCAAGATTCCTCTTGAAGAGAGTCAATGAGGGACTCTGCCTAACCTGGACTAGGATTTTATTCCAGAGTGAAGGGAGCCTCTGGGTTATGAATCTGTCCCTCCAGCATGTCCTATTTATTTCAGTGCTGAGGTTCAAGTCTCTTGAGCATATAGCTTGATGGGGTTTGGATTTTCTGAGGTGCAGCATGTCCATTAATTCCGGGTTGGACATGGATTTATATGTCAGGCACAGATCACCTCTGAGCAGGTGGTATGCCACTGAGTAGAGCTGGAGTTTCTTTAACCGGGCAGCATATGGCATCTGTTTGAGCCCTTTGATCCTCTTGGTGAGGTACTTTTGGGGTCTTTCCAGTTGCTGCAGGTGTCTGGTAAGGTACAAACCAAAAGGGGCAGTCTACTCAATTATGGGCCTGATGAGGGATGAGTAAAGAGGCACGATGACCTCCCCTGATCTAGATGTGAATCCCTTCAAGGTGGGCTATATAAAATGTTTTTCTAACCACTTTGACCATGTGGTTGTCAAATGAGAGATTGCTATCAACTTGGGTCCCCAGGTCCCTAATTACTTCTTCTGTACTTAATGGATTACCACCTATGTGTTAATTTGTGGGCACTTTGTTTTTGCCAAAGGGGATGATTATACACTTTTTGGTGTTTAGCTTGAGGCCATGGCTCTGGCACCAGTTGTCTGTTTCTATGAGGCCCTTTTGGAGGATGCTTGTGTCGGCTGGAGAGTCGATTATGGCACCCAGTTTGCAGTCATCTGCGAACTTTATCAGCCACAGTCCTTCCGTGTTTGCTTGTACCTCTGAGAAATATATACCGAACAAGAGAGGTCCCAGGACTGAGCCTTGTGGGATGCCACTTGTAACTGGTTTGGAGTCTGACATGACTTCAGCAATTCTAACCATGTGGGTTCTGTCCTTGGGCCAGTTTGCAACCCATCTAGTGACATAGGGGTTTATATTTAAGCTGGTGAGCTTATCTATAATGCCCGAGTGGGGTATTGTATTGAAGGCTTTAGTGAGGTCCAGGTAGGCTGTGTGGACCACCTTCCCCTCGTCAATGGCCTTGGTGACTGTTTCAAAGAAATCGGCCAGGTTTAAGAGGCAGGATCTGCCCTTAACAAAGCTGAACTGGGTAGGATCCTGTGTCTGTACGTCCCCAATATCTTTATTTATGAGGTCCATGATGATCCTTTCCATAGCTTTGCAGACCAAGCTAGTCAGGCTTATGGGGCGATAGTTTCCAGGATCCATTGAGGCACCACCTTTGTGGAGTGGGACCACTGTTGCTGTATGACACACTTTGGGTTTTTTTCCTTTCTAATAAAATGTCTCTCATGCTTGACCAGCAAGGTTAGTCTTTCTTTCTACTTAACTGTCTTTTATGCATAAATGAAACATCATTTCTAGGCCTATTTTACTTTAGCCTGTCTAACATCTAATAACTACTTTAAAATAAAAGTCCCTAATCTAACAAGCAAATTAGCATTCCCTTTTATTCATTATTAAATGTCATTGATGAAAAAGAATAAGCTTAAAAAAGATTTATACTCAATAGTTTACCAGAATAGTATTAAATACAAAATATAAAACGTCCAGCATTACATAAGCAGCCACTTCCTTTCTAACAGAAAAAATCTACTCATTAATCCCTTTACATAGTATCTGAATTCTTGCAATTTCCAAAACATTTCATACACTCCCAATATGCTTTCACCCTGAAAGTTTATCACCAGACATCCATCTTTATTATTTCCCTGAAACTTTACCCTCCCATCCACCTAATTTTTGAACTGAAACCCCCAATGCTAAGAAGTTTTAGAAAGTGATGATTCTGAATTATGGCCATAAGTTAATGGCAACAAAAAGAATTATGAGTACCAACTGGAAAATATTCACTCACTGTCCAGAAGTACAAGAAGAAGTGGGCAACCAATCTACTTCTGTGTACAAAAGGGGAAAATCATCAAGGAGAACTTAGAAAGACAAATTAAATATGATCGTTCCACTAGGAGGAAGAGAGGAACTTGTAGGCATGGATTTTACCAACAGTGCAAACTAATTTCTGAGAGAGACAGCATCAATCTAAAGGCAAGACAGAGAATGATTAAATTTACCTGACACTTCAGTTGATGTAGTAAAGGTGTTGTCTGTCTTAAAACATGTAACTTATAGCCTTCTTTCTATATGTATGAACAACTGAGATGATTTTTTTTTTAAGAATAAACACTCTTATGACATGACCACAAAAAAAAAAAAAAAAAAAGACCAGTGTATTGTACTGGCATATTACAAACTTCCACACTGATGGTTTACATTTTTGTATTCTTGAAGAATTTCACACTGACCATTTGGGAACTGCATCCCACTTAGGAACTAGAATGCCCACTGGACCTAAATGCTACCAACCCTCCTGGGTTAAATGATTTTATTTCTAGTAGTAGTGTGCTGAAATGGGGAGCTGCCAAACTGTGACAGCTCTTATAGGATGTTTTGATAAAAATGAATTTAAATCACAAGCTCATTAAAACCTTTACTTCAAAAAGCTTTATAAGCATTATACATTTTATAAATCCATGTTTTTTATTTTTCAAAAATGTTTCTTTAATGTATAAATGTGTGCATCATTTATTAAACAAATATCAGTATTTCACCTTTTAGATATTGATCATGTTGTACCCAGTGGTGGCTGGTGACTTCAAATCAAAGGGGGGCTGCAGGAGACAGCTGAATGGGTGGGGTCAATGGGAAGGGGTGTGGCCAACTAGAAAGGGGGGGGGCTATGCTCAAAACCACAAAAAATTAACTAAATACACTGCCGTGGGTGCCAAACCATCATTATGAGAGTCCAATCAAGACAAAATGAAGTGTAGAAGAATAAAAATAGTTCAATGCATTGGCTGCATGACAGCTTACTTAATATCTAGATGGAAACAAAAAGGTTGTGAGGCATGAAAAAATAAATTACTTTTTTAAATACATTAATGAAATGCCAGTCAAAATCAAGTATAAGAAAAACAAGCAGCACTCAACTCAAACCACTTCTTGCACTGCAGTTCTAATTATAATTTATATTCAGCTTTATTAAAGTACCAAGTAACATGCTGAAAGTAGAAATATCTGATGCCCCCACTTGTAAAAATGTTCCTTATCCAAAAAAAGACCTGCTGCCTGACAACTATCTACTTGTTTCATGAGGAAAACATGATCAAAGTAAAAAATGAAAAGCAAACAAGAAATAAGCTCAAGATACATTGCTTAAAAGGATTACTGTACAGGTTATGGACCACACGATTGGCATTCTGTTTAGTTTATGGGTAAAGCCTGCAGAGATGACTGGAAGTCTCCAAATGTAATGAGCTTCTTAAAATAACGTAATCCTGTCCTTTATTACAAATACTGTCATATGCATTTCAATACCCAAGGCTTATACATTATCTAGTTTAGTATTCTCTACATGGCAACAACAGAAAGGCTTTCAATGTTGACAATTCTTTAACAGTATGCTTATTAAAGCTTACTTGCATCTTACAATCTCAGCCAAGCTTAACTGATGGTCATTAAAGTATTGCTACTTAAACACAGAGCAACAGGCACTTTGAGTAATAAGCATGAATCAACAGTACAAAAAATATGACAGAAACCAGACCATTCTGCAAAAATCAAGGACAGATGAAAAGCCACTCCTGTACTTGTGTCTACCTTGGATGGGGGGATACCCTGCACATTTACACTGCACAACTACTCCTTGCCTTGCTTCGACACATCCAGAGTCACTACATGGGGGAGTGGGGTGCAACAAGTATGTCACAATTTGAAATGTCTCTGGCTGACTGTGATGACCCTAACATATTTGTCATACCTCTCAACCTCAGAGCAAGAAATCTGGATAAAGCCATACAAAGAAGTGGGACAAAGGCCCAAAACAAGGACATTTTTTTAAAAATATTGCTCTTATAAACTTAGAAAGATAATAGAATAGGTCTTGCATTAGAATGAATTTTCTGAATGGTATGAAATCTGAAACTCAAATGTCTGTCATTATTTTCTAACTTCAGTCTTTAATGATTTGTCACTAATTTGCCAAAAAACACAATTTTATGAAAAATGGACCAAAAATGTGATGTAAAAATATAAAATAGCCACACAATACAGCTGGGGACCTGTCAAAGAAGGGACACTTTAATATTAGTACTGCTAACTTGAGCAGCTGACAAAATAAAAGAATCTACATGCATTTCTGAAATAAAAGTAATCTATAACTATGATTACAGTTATTTCTTAATTGTAAACCCTCCATGTTTTCTTCCAAAATTGCTATTTTGTGGAGGGATTATTAGGGGAAGAGCAACATTTTGAGCCAAAATCAGGGACAGTTGAGAGGTTTGGCTATACATAATTCTATAAAGCAATTTGCATGTATGTACCTCTCAACCTGTTAATGCAGTAAATCTGGACAAGGCCAAATATATTGGGGGAACATATAAACTACTAAAAATTGCTCTTGTATAAACTGAGACAGTTGATAGAACAACAAGTCTTACTTTAGCATGCATTGGTTATGAATTCTGAAACTCAGTGTGTCATTATTTAGTGACTTAATTCCTAAATGATTTGCCACAAATTTTATGAGGAACAAACCAAAAATAAGAAGCAAAAATCTATTCATTCTTTGAAAATCTGGACAGTTGGGAAGTATAGTTCAGCTGGGACTGTTTAAGTTTGCCGCCCATCCCCCTCACAAAATCATGGTCAAATGGAGCCTCCTCCTGCAGCCATTCCAATGATCCCATTACTTGGCTATTTCACTCCATTTACCATAAAAACTAATGTGCATACTGATTTACTTCTATGATGATTTGGACTTCATTTGAATGTTTTATTTTGCATTTTACAGCAGAAACACCAAGCCATCTGCTAAACAAACTTAGCATTAAAACTTCTCTGCCCTTGAAACTCACATTCATTGAAACAGCATTGAAACCCACATTCAAAGAAAATACATTTTACCAGTGGCAGATAAAGATTAATTCTGGGCTGTTTTCAAATCATAGGCCCCTTGCATATGAAACATACATATGCTCTTTGATACACCTTCCTATTGTTTTGAACATTTTTCCAGTAAACAATTAAACAAAATGCATGCACCAATAATGACAAAACTGCCCAATTCAGAACATTTCCTTCATCAAAGTCTACTCAAACTTCTACAGTCCACCATTATCAGTAAATATGCACAATTCTACAGTCCACCATTATCAGTAAATATGCACAATCTCCAAAGTAAAAAAGTCATCTAAATAATTCCACATTAAATAAATCTGTAACTAATGAAGAGGTTGCTGCTAGCAAAAACCTTTATATTTCATGGTTTCATCGAAAAATAAAGTGTCTGATGCCCCTGAGGAATAAATTGCCTATATTACATTAAAATGATAAGCTAGTAATACTGCAATAGGAAATGGATGGCAAACAGATAACAGGCTCATAGTTAGTATCAACTTTTTCAGTACAGCAACATTCACTCCTTGTGAGAGTAGAACCAACAACCTTCTGCATCAAAAACAAGTACACAACCTGTTGTGCTATTAACATTGCAAGCTGATTTTCCATAAGCAGCACTAAACTTCTCTTCCCCTACAGCTCTCAGCTCCTTGTAAAATCTATTCAATACTCAACTGCATCTCAACTTTGCAGCACAAGAAATCTGGAAAAAGTTAAATTTATTGGGGGGGGGGGGCTCAAAAAACCAAAAACCAGGGACACATTAAACATTGCTTGTATAATCTTGGAAAGTTGTAGAAAATGCTGTGTTACCACCATACATTTTACTGCCAAGGTCCCTGTGCAAAAGAGTCAGAGCAACATACCACTATGCCAAATCACCTGCTTTGTGAAAGAAAAATTCTGTGTTACCACCATACATTTTACTGCCAAGGTCCCTGTGCAAAACAGTTAGAGCAACATACCACTACGCCATATCAGCTGCTTTGTGAAAGAGAGGAAGACTGAAACTTAAATGGCTATCATTTAATGAGTTCACTTCTCACCATAGCTGTCAACCTCTTAGCACAAAACACCTGGACAAACCCAGTAATGAGGGAATACAGCCCTCAGACATATTCAGTGAATTCAGTTCTTGCCATAGTTGTCAACCTTAGCACAAAAAACTGGACAAAGCCAATAATGGGGCAATACAGTCCCAAAAATAAGGACAAATTTCAAATATTCATCTTATAAACTTAGAAAATTGCTAGAATAAAAGGTCGTGTTACTATGTATTTTCTGAAGAATATGAAGTCTGAAATTCAAATGCCTGTCAATTTTATTTAAAATTTGATAATCAGGACAATCTGACTTTTAACAAAAAAACAATTTTCAGCAGGGGCCCAGGAAGAAATAATGCAGACATGTCTTTATAACATGGGAGGACACAAAAGCAAACCCACACAAACACAGGGAAAAGATGCAGACCCCACACAGAAGGCACCCCAGCCAAGAATCAAACCCAAGAACCTGTAGCCATAAAGCAACAATACTACCACTGCACCATCAAATATTAAGCATTGT
>NC_056744.1:1262772406-1262834778 GCF_019279795.1 Protopterus annectens
AAGTCTCGCAAGTTCTGCGAGAGCAGCTCAGTCCTCTTATTGGCTCTGACTGCGGCTGAAGCAGTCCGGAGCTCCTCTATGTGGTGCAGTTGTCACCGCACAGAATCCTGGTATCTCACAGCAATGATTGCTGGGTACCTGTTTGTCCCTATCCGGACTGCTGGTAAGGCAGTCATAAATTTTTTGTTTCACAGATATTTTTTTTGTTTTATTTTCTAGGTGGGGGGGCTGCAGTCTAGCAGTCCGATAGGACGAGCTGCCCCTGATATATATATATATATATATATATCACCTCTTAGTTGTTTAAAATACTCACCCTCAAAAAATATAAAATTATTCTTTAAAATCACATCTATTAAGATTAAACATGTTCTAAAATCGTTGTAACTTATGTCATTAATATTACTTAAAACCTCTTCTAACCATTCCAAACCCAGAGTGTGGGGTATTGAAGAAAATAAATCAATCACATCAACCGTGATAAAAGTAAGGTTGTCACAATGAATGCCCGAATGCATTTTTTCAAAAGGTCCCATGAGTCTTTGAATACATTTGCCCCCCTCATCATGGACATTTTTTAAATCTTAGAATCCACAAATTTAGCTAAGGGGGCTGTTATGGAACCTTCAGCAGAGACTATTGGCCTTAAGGGTGGGTTGCCCACTTCCTTATAGACCTCGGGATGCCAAAAATTGATGGAATCCTACGTTTCTTGACATGTAAAAAATTGTAAGTATCATTGTCTATAAGCCCTTCAATGAGCAAATCATTTAAACATACTTGTATTCTTTTGTAAGCAATATTTACTTAATTCAGAAAAACCCTCATAGACTGGTTAAAATCACCCAAAATGTCCATCATCTTACCTTCATATGTGATTTTGTCCATTAAAACTACACCCCCACCCTTATCCGGTTTCATAATTCTTAAATTCTTGTTACTTTTACATCGTTCAAGTAAGTCTCTCTCGTCCCTATTAAGATTCAGAATCACTTAGGTCAGCTAAACTTTAAATTATGTGACTGTCCAGCAGATGGTGCTGTTTAACATTTTGTATGACCTACACTACAGTGTTTTAAATGTGGTTTTACAAGGGTTTTATATTTTTAAATATTTATTTTTTGTTTACAAGTTTTTACAAATTGTAAATAATATATGTTTTTTTACAAGATTCCTGCTTGACCAACAAATGATTTTCTATGCACTTATTGTTTCATTGTTTGTGTATATAGTTTCTTTGCACTGTGTTGTTAAAAGTATAACAATTTAACTGATTAATTGGGGATCTTTCTTTATATAAAGTGGTTTCAGAAGTTGGTATGCTCATCTGAAGTATTTTTTGTGACGAAAACACAGTGATAAGGTTAATGTGTTCTGGATGTGCTTTATGTTTTTTTAATATCGTGTGCGATCAATAAAACAATGGATTTTATTCTGGTGAAGCTTCCAGTGCCTTACTTTTGGTTATCAGGATTGAGTAATTGTCAGCATAATTTAAATATTTAACACTGTGTAAAAAAATCCTATGTCTGAGGAAGTCTCACTATAAGTGAGATAAAAAGCACTTCAAGTAAATAAAGCTGTTCTTGTGTTTATTTTGGCCGTGATTACTAGTGGTTAATATTTGACGAGTGCAGTTTGAACGTAGATCTCCAGCCTATGTTTCCTGGTTTGCTGTTTTGGTTTATTTATTTTCTGTCGGAGGTATTTTTTGTCACGGCATGGAGAATTCTTTAGACACAGTAGTATCTGTTCCCCAAGAGGGGGGAATTGGAGCTTTAACGGCCCTAGTTGGACAGTCATCTAAACAAACTGAAACGATTACTTCCAGAGTGGATTCGTTAGCTGGTGGCAGGATTTCTTCTCAACCACCAAGTGGGTTTAACCCACAAACTGTTTCTATGTCTAGTTGTCTTTCTGGCTGCACTAACAATACTACAGAAGCTTTGCTTAATATGACTATTCATACTCTACCTACCAAACATGTAAATAGTGATCTTGGTGCACAACAGGAACAGGGAGGTTTGGAATTGTAACACAGTGAAACCTTGGGGCTTATAGGAACTCTGACATGAGAATTAAGTAATTGGCTTAATGATTTGCCAACTTTACAAGAATCAAGAAGTAGCGGAAGTAAGGGGAATTCGGCTGAAGGGTTCTTTGATACCACACCTAGTATTGCAGCTAATTTAAAATAATTTGATTCAAAATTGGTTAAATATAAAAAGTTACAATTAGAAATTGCTTATTTTATGGAGTGTATCAGTGTCGGCATTGTGCCTAAAAGTCTTAGATCATGGCAATATTTGACCGGTTTGGTCGAGGGATCTATGTTCTATAAAGACCTGGTAAAATTGTTTAATAAGCATGGTATAGAACTCCTTGAATTAATGAGCAAACACTACCAATTGTCCACTGATTCACTGATCAAGGAAGCTACATCTCTTGACTAAATTATTAAAAAAGACATTGAATTTTCTCTCTATAAGTTTGAGTATGAGAGGTGTTTTACAAGTATAGATCAGTATATGGCCAAATTAAAGACTACTAAAATAAAGAAATTAAATAGGGACAGGGAATCATATGGGTCTGGCTTGGCTTATCTGAAACCTCCAACTTCACAGTCTGGGTCGGTGATTGGTCGAAGGAAGTAGGAGGGTGGAGCTTCATATTGTGTTGAACAGGCCGAGTCAATTAGAAGGAGCCATGATAATGGTGGGCATCAGGACAATTCGAAACAACGTACCTCGAGTATTTTACAACACATCGAGCAAATATTATCAATAGGGGAAGTAACTGAGGAAGCCTCTAATGGATGTAAAATTAAATACAACTCGCAAGGTGACTTTACAATTTTTAATTTTTCATAGTTTAATGTGGACACAGTGTTAGCTGACTTACTTGCTAAGGGCCAAACATTTGTGCCAGCCAGGAAAGCTGGTTTTGATGATTTAGTAATTGATTTAAAACTTTTTACTAGAAAATTAAATTTTAATGTTTTGTTTGGTGAGGAACATGAATTGAATAAGCCCTTTTATATATATAGTATGTATTGCCCCCTCTCCATCCAACACTAGCCTTATTTAAGCAAATTTGTGACCTAGATTTTTATAATTATATTGGTTTGCAAAGAATTGTTAAATATGGTTTAAATAATGTTATGAAAGATGAGAGACAGGCCCTTTCCTTATTACAACAAGTCCAGGTTAAGTGATGCAACCAGACAAAGGTGGTGAACTGGTGATAATGAATAATGATGATTATCAGGTGAGAATGGAAAAAATAATTACCACTGAAACTTATGTGGAGGTGTCAAAAAAATGAATGGAATGTAGCCTATGGGAGAATACGATCAACCTTGGAAGAATTGTTTATTGACGCTAGGATTGATGTTGATATATTTTTATATTATATTATATATATTTTACTCTCTCTTGCTTAGGGACAGGTTAAATTTAGGGTTTAGCAATCATACTATGGCATATTTGTAGTTCTTCTTAATAAATTATTAAGAGGAAGGTTAGATAGTATTACACATAATGTTATATTTAGTAGTTATTAGAGATTTAGGCTTCATGGGTTAGGGTTATTTAGAAATAACATTCATTAGTTTGACACATAGACACACATAATATTTTTAAATAAATAGGTGTTGTTCCTTTAAGTTTTCAGCAGCTACACAGGGATATAATCCGGGCCTTGGCGGTGATTATACGCACACTGAAGACGCTGTGAGCGAAACCGGCCACCGGTCTGTGCATTTGTGGGCAGATTTGCCTAATAAAGTGGTTCAAGTTATCTGCTGTTATTTTTTCATTTCATTATGAGTGCTGGAGCGTTTGTGGATTATATCCTTCAGTCCGTGCACCTTCATTCGGTACCGTGCACCTGTTGGCTTATTTGGAACTGAGTGGTTAAGGAGCTGGTACGATTTCCTGAGGATTCTCACTACAAAGAGGGCCTGGGGACCGTTTGTAAAGTAACAAAGGTTGTGTATACAGATTTTTAAACTGTTTGCAGAACGGAACTTTAAATAACTTTAAATATAGAGTCGCTGATTCAACAAGCGAATTTTGTGTTGGCTTTGGATTGCAAAAAATCAACCGAGTTCTTATTGAAGGTTTCTTTAAACACCTATGGGCCTATTTTCTGTTTGTGGACTAAAGGTTTTATATGGATGGAAACGCGTATTATTGTGAACGGTGACATAGTGCATCAGAGGTTTATTTGGAACCATCACGTACGTGAATTCGAAATATTGGTTGGAGTGCTATCACAACAGAAGGGAACCAGTTGACTGTGTTTATTGACTTAAAAGCTTTACAAGCTCAAAGCATTTCATATCTGTTTTGCATTGCAGTATTTCTTTATAACAGTGGTAAAACGATATAGGCAACATATTGTTTATCAGCCCAATATGGCACAAGGTACGGATTTTTTAAATTATATTAAGAGCCTAACGGCAGACAAAGATGATAGTGATTGTTTTGTAGGGGCCAACACTATTAATACAGCTCCTCGAGCTTCTGCAAATAAACCGGCAGGAGCTGTTGATAGCTTTATAACTTTAACTGAAGCCTCTAAGCGAGTACGATCATGTGTATGGCATTGCAAATTATTGAAGGCGTATTTATCAGCCAAAATAATACCAAGGGGTTTACGCGTTTATGTAGAACCGGGTCTGGGAAACCAAGATGAAAGTTTTATGAAGAAGTGGAGGTCTATACAAGCTACAGCCTCATTAATGTTTATACAGCTTTTAGTTGAGCAATATGAAAATCAATTGCCAACATTACTAGCTAAACTTGAGCAATGTTTTGACAATACCCAGAAATATGTTGATACTACTGAATACAGTAATTTGCATGCCAAATATCTTGCTGATATTGAGAAATATGATCAAGAATTAGCAAAAAGGAAGATGCAAAAATACCAGAGGGATGTAATTGATTTTCAACAAGCCCGAATGTACACTTGGAAAAAACAAAAGAAAGGAGTGAGGTTTAATGATGACAAACAGGTCCCTAGGCCCAAAAGGAAACGAGTAAAATCTATATTAAGAAGAAGAGAGGTGGTTACTAGTGGCTCTGAATTATCATCTAGTATGTCCAATACAGATACAGAGGCTGAGATGGCCGAGATGGCTGAATTGTCTGAACCAACATCACCTGTTAACAAGAGATATAGAATCCCTTTAGAAGGGCAGGGAGAAAACATCGTAGTAGCAGTGGACGAAGGGGTACAACAACAATTCCAAGCCAACATGTTGCTGCTGTAGATTCATCTGGACATTATAGTCATGATACGTTACATGATGTTAATAATTTGGTTATTAATCTTACCAACTTTGAGTTTTCCTCCAGTGAATTCAGTGTGTTAAATAAAGGCCTTGGATATATACCCTCTTTTTTTGTCTCACAATTTGACATAGTAAATGATGTGAAAAGTTTTTGTAGACAGTTAAATTTAAAATATCTGTATTCTAATAAAGATTCCTCTTCAGGTATGGGAGAGCCTACTGGCTTCAAATTCAAGAAATCTACATTTATGCCTCCCTATCATAGCACTATTAGAACTTTTGAACAAGTTATTCTTAAGGATTTACAACTTAAGCAAACTGAAATATTTACTACAGGTACTCAAAATCTAAGCAAAGATGAGCGAAAGGCTTTGAATTCTTTGAAAAATAATCCTGAAATAGTGATAGTAGGGGCAGATAAGGGAGGCGCAGTGGTGATTTGGGAACGTGAGCATTACTTCAGGGAAGCCAATAGGCAGTTGATGAATGCAGAATTTTATCGAAAGTTAACATCAGAACCCATACAAGAACATAAACTATTGATAGATGCATTTCTAGAGGAGTCTTTTCATTTTCATAATATAGATCTGTTTACATTGAGGCAGTTGACAGTGGTAGACCCTAAAACACAATACTTCTACATGGTCCCTAAAGTGCATAAGAACATCATAAACCCTCCAGGACGTCCTATTGTGGCAGGGAGGGGATCATTGACTGAACCCCTATCTGAGTACCTAGAGTACAAGTTAAAGAAACTGTTGCCATATGTCACAGCTAGAATACGCGATACACAACAATTCTTGGCATTGGTGGAAGATTTAGAAGTTATGCCAGAACAATATTTGGGTACTTTAGATGTACAGTCGTTGTATACTTCTATACCACATGCTGGTGGTATTGAAGCGGTACATTATTGGATGTCACAATCAGGATTATTTTCGGTGCAAGAACAGGAATTTTTAATTAAGATACTACAGATAGTCCTGGAACACAACACTTTTACATTTAACATGGAATGGTATATACAAGTTAAAGGTACAGCTATGGGGGCAACATTTGCCCCCACATACGCTGACCTCTTTATGGGGTATCTCGAATTACAATATATATATACCATTCCGGAGTGTTTCAAGGATTTACTGATAATGTGGAGGCGCTATTTGGACGACTGTTGGGTAGTGTGGGGTGGTAATGTTGAACAATGGCAGATGTTTATACAATATATAAACAATAATAGATATGACATCAAATTTATAGGAGGTATACACAGCCATGAGGTCCAATTTTTGGATGTAAATGTTATTAAGGAGGAATCTGGCTTGGTGCATACCGACCTATATAGAAAACCATACTCTAAAAATGGATTTCTTTATGCCAATAGCTGTCATCCACCCCACACTATCCAAAACATACCCAAGTCCCAATTTTTAAGAGTTAGGAAAATTTGCTCTTCCGAAGGCAGATACCAAAGTCAAGCAGGAGAACTCAAACAAAGATTTTATAATAGGGGATATGGCAACAGACAGATTCAACAAGCCTATAATGATGCATCCACCATGGATAGGACCCAGTTACTAATCGATAGGGAACCGAGGGGTACTAGCCAATATGTAAGGTTTATAACTACATATGGTACCAATACATACCATATTCGAAACATATTGGCTCAACATTGGCATATCCTAACATCAGATGGGTTCTTTAGTAGACATGTAGATAGGGTCTGCCATTATGCATACAGAAGAGGGAAAAATCTGGGTCAATATTTTTCTACTTTTAAGAAAGGAGTAACATATAAAGACACCAGTAGTTTCACTGGGGGGAGTACTTTTTGCGGTAATTGCAAATATTGTAAACTTATGGCCAAAACTAAGTCCTTCACTTCAGTTAACACAAAGAGAGTTTTTGATATACGCCATTCCATTACCTGTAATAGTACTTGGTTAATATATATGGCAGTGTGCCAATGTGGTGCTTTTTATGTGGGGCAGACTTCTTGTTTATTTAAACAGAGAATTGCCCTACATATTAGTGATATAAAATGTGAACGCACAAGGAGTGCTTTATACAAACATAAGTTACTACATACAACAGCACACTTTATTTTTATAGGATTGGATATGGTAGACATACCTAATATTAGTGATTACAGAAGACATGAATTATTGACACAAAAAGAAAGAAGGTGGATAGTGCAATTGGGGGCTTTGTTTAAGCCAGGACTAAATGATCATTGGTGATTATTCAGTAGGACATGTTGGTGATTGGAGATATATGTATATATAAGTGGGTATATTTTAGAATATGTTTATATAAGTGAATGTGAACACACAATAAATAATCTTTTTGGTACACATATATTTCTATATATATACACATATATTTTACTCTCTCTTGCTTATGGACAGGTTAAATTTAGGGTTTAGCAATCATACTATGGTATATTTGTAGCTCTTCTTAATAAATTATTAAGAGGAAGGTTAGATAGTATTACACATAATGTTATATTTAGTAGTTATTAGAGATTTAGGCTTCATGGGTTAGGGTTATTTAGAAATAACATTCATTAGTTTGACACATAGACACACATAATATTTTTAAATAAATAGGTGTTGTTCCTTTAAGTTTTCAGCAGCTACACAGGGATATAATCCGGGCCTTGGCGGTGATTATACGCACACTGAAGACGCTGTGAGCGAAACCGGCCACCGGTCTGTGCATTTGTGGGCAGATTTGCCTAATAAAGTGGTTCAAGTTATCTGCTGTTATTTTTTCATTTCATTATGAGTGCTGGAGCGTTTGTGGATTATATATATATATATATATATATATATATATATATATATATATATATAACAACCTGAGTATGTCAGCCCCTAAAATCCTGATTTTGTTTGGGATACTGAAGATACATAAATCTATCTTTGATCCACCTATGAGACCTTTGGTGGATGCAAGAAATAGCATCACCTATGCATGTACTAAGTATATTGACCATTGTTTGAAAAAATATGTAGTACAACAATCTCAGATTTGTAAAGATTCATGGTCATTTTTAACTAGCCTCCAAAATTTACAGTATGATAACATTTTGAATTTTTTAACAATAGATGTAAAAGATTGATATACGTCTATTCCCCATATGGACGGTATTGAGTGGCTTAGCCTTTTGCTCCAAGATTTAGGAGCGCCCTTTTCCTAAATTGCTTTATTGGCAAAATTGTTGGACATTGTCCTGTCGAATAATTTTATTACTTTTAATGAAAAATTTTTTGTATAGAAAATAGACTTGGCAATGGGTTCCCCATGTGAGGCCAGCTTCACCAACTTGGTGATGGCGTACTGGGAAAGGGAATATGTGCAGAAGGTACCCCACATTGCAGAGAGGATACATTTTTATACCCGTTTCCTGGACGACATCTTCATGTTGGTGGAGGAGAAAGAAAATTATGCAGTCAGTTTAGTTGCATATCTTAATAATACAACAACATTTTTGAAATTTATTTATACATTCAATATAGTAAGAATAGCTTATTTGGATGTTGACTTGAGGAAAGACCAACAAAACAATTCATATACAGCACGAATTTGTAGGAAGAACACCTATTTGAATGCATTTCTTCACTTCAGTAGCTGTCACCCTTTGTTCCAGAAATATTCTCTAGTAAAGGGTCAGCTAGTGAAGGCAGCTCCAATGGTGTCTAGTGATGTGGAATTTATGACATCCAACAGCCCTCGATAGATAAAGGAACAATAAAGTCCAAGGAGTGTTCAGTAAAACACACTTTAATAGTACATTAACGCTGTACACAGTGCGTTTTCGTTTTTAGTCACTTCATCAGATGTGGGTTGAAATTACAAGTATCTTGCTTATCCTACCTTCCTTAGTTCAAACCAACCAGTAAAATCATCACATTTTAATTACTTCAATTAAAAACACACAATTAACCAAACATGGGATGTGGAATTTATGTTAGAGTGTGATAAACTTGAGGAAATGTTTTTCAAAACAGGGTATCTTATCTCATTTGTGAAAGAATTAACACAGGAAGTTAAAGAAAAGAGATTAAGGGGATTTTTTTGACCAATTTTAAGAGCTGAAATCAGAGGTGGAGTCCAAAGTTCCACTTCAGAATGTGTGTTCAATGAAAGGAACCCAATAAATGTGGTAAGTTTTATTACTACATTTAGAATAAATGGGTAAGGTATTATGTATATTATCAATAAAAAGTGGGACATTATTAAGTCTGATTACCCCCTTTTCGCTAAATTAAAAGGCCCTCCTAAAGTGGTATTCAAATGAGGAAGTAACTTAAGGAACTTACTGGGAATTAGGAAAGGGTTAATTAGTAGTCATAATAGGAAA
This sequence comes from Protopterus annectens, assembly GCF_019279795.1. Lineage (NCBI taxonomy): Eukaryota > Metazoa > Chordata > Ceratodontiformes > Protopteridae > Protopterus > Protopterus annectens. The sequence continues at coordinate 1,262,782,072 of NC_056744.1, forward strand.
GGGATGCAAAAATGTGGTATGTGTTCTTACTGTCCCTATACAAATATAGGTAAACGTTTCTAGATTAGAGGGACAAGTTATAAGTCCAATCAGAAGTTTGACTGTAACTCTGAGTGGGTAGTATACTTAGCACAATGGCAAATGTGCTCTGCCTTCTATATTGGTAAAACTGACATGAAGCTCAAGGAAAGTTTATACGAGCATCTCTATAGCATTAGGACAGCCAAACAAGAAAACACATTGGCTAGACATGTAGGATAATTTCCTACCCATTCTTTTAAATTTAGAGCAATTGATTGCCTTACAATGGATGCGGGGGGGGGGGGTCCAAGTGCATTATTGTTGGAAAGACTGGAATTAGTATGGCAATTACATACTCATGCCTGTCATCATCCAGGCTTGAACGAAATATATCCAATTGCCTGCATTTTAAAACTGAAAAGTCTTTTAAAGTAATAGTAGGGTTTTAATTGCATAACTTACATATGTTTTCTGAGTTATTTATGTATTTAGTTATTTATTGCATGATTTTATCTAGATTATACTATTCAATTATTATATTTATTCACATTGATGCATTCTAGTTTTTGGGGTGGGGGGTTTCCAGCCTGATTGGCCATGGTGCTGGCAATATTTGGGTACCTTTCAGTTGTAGGAAGGCCAGGCTGCTTATGAGTTTCATGTATTTATGCAATGTTGTGCATATTATATTAGTCGTTAGATTAGTTATGCATTTTGCGTATTTGTAGAAGTATTTTAAATATTAATTTCCTAGATGTAATTTATTTCTATATAGTATCCTATATTTATATTTAATACCAATGTGTGTGTGTGTGTGTGTGTGTGTGTGTGTGTGTATATATATATATATATATATATATATATATATATATATATATATATATATGTATATATCTTTTTTTAATCATATATTTTGTAGGGTTGGAGACAGTGGCTTTGACAATAAGGCAGGAGTCAGAGCCTGACATGGCAGAGTTGAAGATGTTAAGATTTGCACTGGGGTGTGACGAGGATGGACCGGATTAGGAATATGTATGTAAGAGGGTCAGCCCAGGTTGGAAGGTTTGGAGACAAAGCCAGAGAGGCAAGATTATGTTGGTTTGGACATGTGCTGAGGAAGGATGCAGAGTATATTGGGAAAAAGATGCTAACGATGAAGCTGCCAGGTAACAGGAAAAGAGGAAGGCCTAAGATAAGGTTTATGGATATGGTGAGAGAGGACATGCAGGCGGTTGGTGTGACAGAGCAAGATGCAGAAGACAGGAAGAAATGGAAACAGTTGATCTGCTGTTGCGACCCCTAACGGGAGCAGCCGTAAGAAGAAGAAGATGATATTTTGTAGGGCTTTATCTAGAGTAGCTTTATGTATGTCATTTCCGGCTTTGTGTTTTTTACTTTCTGATTGGTGGTTAGGTGGATTGAGTAATTGTCAGCATAATTTAAATATTTAACACTGTGTAAAAAAAATTCTATGTCTGAGGAAGTCTCACTATAAGTGAGTGGAAAAGCGCTTCACGTAAATAAAGCTGTTCTTGTGTTTATTTTGGCCGTGGTTACTAGTGGTTGATATTTGACGAGTGCAGTTTGAATGTAGATCTCCAGCCTATATTTCCTGGTTTGCTGTTTTGATTTATTTATTTTTCTGTCAGAGGCATTTTGCATGTATACTTGAATAGTAAAACAATTAATTTAAACCCTCCAATCAACTATTTGTGCCAATTAGGCAATTTAAAAAGTTTTTAAAGTGCCAACATACATTTTCATGAATAGCAAAATAACAATTTGCCACTTAAGCTCTAAAAATTCCAAATAGTTATTATTTAGAGCTTAAGTGGCAATTTTTTCTAAGGGCAGATGCCTTTCCAGGGATTAATGAAACAATTTCCATCAAAAGTTACTTATTTTTATTATCATTATTTATTTTTTATTTTACATTTGTTGACTGGGCTAGTCTAACTGGATATATGTCCATTTTCAGTAGAGGCCCAGGCAGAAAAGCTCCAAGCATGAACAGTGACAAAGTTAACAATATATAAAAAGACATGTAAAATCACAATACAGAGGCAGCATTGGTCAAAAAAATTTATAATAATAAAATTATAAACTATAAAAGTTATACTAAAAATTATACTAAAAAAGTATACTAAACACAATAGTAGGTATGAGCAAAACCCAATTAAGAGAGAAAATCCCTTATATTTTATTCTCTTACTGTGAAGAAAAGAGTAGTAACTAGATTTAGAGGCAGAGGTTAGAGGAGTAGGGATAGGGGTAAGAGCAAGAAGGGGGAAAATATATCAGTCTGGGTTAGCACATGGACAACGCCAATGAGTTTTAAAATGTTCTTTAAGATATTTTTTAAAAAGAGAAGTAGAAGCAAGGGTTGATAATTCAGAAGGAAGCTGATTCCAGTTTTTACCTGCTGTGTTCGAGAAAAGTGAATCACCAGCTTTGTTGTTAGATTTAATCGAGGAGACAAGGAGCTTATTAGCAGAGCGTAGTGTAGTCAGATTTTTATATGGTGTAATCAGATTAGTGAGGATAGGGGTGTTGTTAGGGTGGTATAGGATCTTTTGAGTGATAAGTAATTGTTGACAGAGTTTATGGTTCTTCAGTTCTAGCCATCCAAGTTGTTTGAGGTTGAGGCAGTGGTGAGTTTTAAAGGGGGAGCATGTGATGAATCTAGCTATGCTATTATAACAGGTGGAAAGTTTGGAGAGGTTATTTTTAGATAGGTTAGTATATATAACAGAGGCATAGAAAAGGGTAGAAAGAGGTGGGTCTGGGCAATAGTTTTCCTGGTAGAAGGGGTAAGGAAGGGTTTAATTCTATAGAGGGCACCAAGTTTTTTATTAACAGACTTTATGGTGGAGTTGATGTGGTCATAGTAGTTGAGACGATTATCAATTGTTACACCTAGTAGGCGGGTTGTAGTATCTGGGGTTATGTTGGTAGCATTGTTAGAGGTTACAGAGAAGAATGGATTAGGTGATTTATGAGTTGGAGTAAAAAGCAGTAGTTTTATTTTTTTAGGATTTAGGAGGAGGCAATGTTGCATAAACCAGTTTTCAACATTATGAAAAACAGTTTGGGTGAGGGACTGGAGAGAGGCTATATTCTTAGCTGTACAGATTAAGGTGGAGTCATCTGCATATTGAATGCAGGTGGCATGAGGTATGTTCATGTGTAGATTGTTAATAAATAAGGAAAAAAGAAGGAGACCTAAGATAGAGCCTTGGGGTACTCCAATATTTACTGGAAGTAATAAAGACAGATTGTTATCCGAAAGTACTGCTTGCTGTCTGTTTTCCAGATAAGACCTAAACCATTGTAATGCTTGTGGATCGAGAGAATGGACCTTTAGTTTGTCTAGAAGTAAGTTATGGTTAACCATATCAAAGGCTTTTGACAGGTCAATAAATAGTGCAGAGGAAAAATAGTTATTGTTGTGATTTTTAGTTATAGAGTCGGTGAAGGATAGTAGGGCAGTCATTGTGCTATGGAATGGTCTGAATCCATGTTGGCAGTTTGCTAGTAGGTTATTTTGTAGTAGGTGGTTAAGTAGTTGTTTGTGAATACATTTTTCCATTATCTTAGCTAATGGGGAGAGTAAGGCAATAGGTCGAAAGTTAGAAAGCTCAATAGAAGATCCACCTTTATGTAGAGGGATGATGTGGGATACTTTCCATATGGTAGGGATTTTGCCTTCTGAGATAGTTCTGTTAATAAGGATAGAGATGGGATAGTCTATAGCTTTTGCGGCAATTTTTAGGTATTCAGATGGGAGACGGTCAGCAGAAGAGGTGCAAGGTTTCAGTTTTTGAAGTAGCTTACAGGTGAGAGATGCAGGTACAGGTTGTATTTGAAAGATAGGAGATAAAGTCTTGGAGGTATTTAGTGAGGAAGCAGTAAAAGGAGGTAAAGAATTGGCTAGGATTTCAATGGCATCTGCAAAGTAGTTATTAAAGGCATCAGAGATCTGGTTGGAGTTATTATGGTTGAAACCTGCTGGGGCAGGAGTAGTAGAGTGACCTGGCTGAAGAAGTTTGTTTATCCCTGACCAAAATTTTTGTGGAATTTGTTGACTGGTTTGTTGGAGGTGAAGGTAGAAGTCTTTTTTTTCTCTAAGAATATTGTTCTTGGTGGCATTTCTTAACTGTTTAAAGTGGAGATGATCTGATGGACATTTGGTAACTCTCCATTTAGCCCAGATTTTATTTCTGAGGAGCATCTTTTGCCTAGTTTGTTTTGTGAGCCATTGGGCAGATTTGGTGCTTATTCTAGTAGAGCAATAAGGTGAATGGTAATCTAGGATTTGAAGAAAGTTAGTGTTTAAGTAGGTCACAGCCTCATCAAATTCAAGATGGGTCAGTGGTGACCAGTCACATGCTTGCAGTTCGTTTACGAAGCTGTCTGGATTAAAGAATTTTTTTGAGCTGGAGGTTTTGTGATTGAGTAGTTGGGATATGGACTTTTTGTCTAATAATGTAGGTAAGCATATGGTCGCTGATATTGTCGGTAAGGGTTCCTGGAGTATAAGTTTCAGGGTGGCTATTAATAAGGATCCAGTCAAGAGTAGTTTCCTTACTGCTAGGTTTTTGGATTCTAGTAGGAGTGGTTATTAATTATGAGAATCCAAAGAAATTTATGTGGTTAGTAGGGTTACAGGAGCTGCAGGTGGACCAGTCGATGTTAAATTCACCCAGTACAATGGTCTCCTGGGGTAGTTGGGTAGAGAGGTAACTAAGTAAGTTTTCAAGAGTATTGGTATTGTTCCTGGGGGGGAGATACATGCAAATTAGATAGATAGATTTGGAGTTGTTGATTTGGAGTTTGGTAGTCAGGATTTCAGATTTGGTGTCTAATGATGGAAGCACATTAAAGGGGGAAATTTGGAGATTAGATTTATAGACAATGGATATACCTCCACCTTTTTTGGTTTTACGGTCACATCTAAGGATATTATAGCCAGGAGGGCTAATTTCCTGGTCTAGAGTAGATGGTTTTAGCCAAGTCTCTGTAAGACATAGAATATCAAATGAGTGCACATCAAGGAGTGCATGCAGGTGGGAAATTTTATTGTTAATACTTCTAATGTTAAGGTGAGCTATCAGGAGGGAGTTAGGTGGTTTAGTTAATGCAGAAATCATAGGCAATGTTAAATTGTCTAGGTTATTGGTAGAGTCAGTATTGGGGCCAGGGTTTGGATGAATATCACCATCTAGGAGGAGATGTTGCTGGGGGTATTGTAGGAATTTAAGGATTTTGTAGAAATTATTAAAATTCTTTTTGGTAGTGAAGTAAGTAACATGGGTTGCTCTGTGATATTTTAGTAGTATATAGTTAGAGGTACAGGTTATGTTACTGTGGTTAAGGGAGTAGTTGAAAGAAGATGGTAAAGTTTGCTGGAAGTGATGGTTATGTTCAGGTAGAGAAAGATTAAGATACCAATATGTCTAATACACTGTTATGTTTTGTTGTTCGTGAAAATGTATGTTGGCACTTTAAAAACTTTTTGATTGGCTAATTGGCACAAAGAGTTGATTGGAGGGTTAGAATTAAAATTGTTTTACTATTCAAGTATATATGTAAAATGCTTTTTACTGATGTTTGTATTCTGAAGAAGTTCCACAAGTAAAGTGAACGAAAGTACTAAATGATTCTTGTGTGTTCTGGTCCTTATTGCTGCTGTTGTTTTGTTTCTTATTGCCTTACTTGGGCGAATTTTAGTTCAGGAGCCTAAATGTAAGTGTTTCAAAAGTAATGTTTTGTATGGATAATTCTGCAAAAGATTGCTTAAATATTTTCCATAGAAAATATTGTTTCATAATAATGATTATATTGAATGTATTTCTAGTGTTAGCTAAATCCATATATTATTAAAGTTATTTGAATTCAATTAATTGCCACACTTCTCTGCTTTGAAAGAACTGACTGTTTTTGCCAAAAAGCACTCAGTCTGTAAATTTTCCTGTCTGCTGATTTCCTCTGTTAGCTCATTTATTTTCTGGCTGTGGAAGGCTGAAGCAGTTAATTTTATATTTATAAATAAAATTGTATTTTAGTTTTGCTGTTTGCACAAGTTCAAAGTTTGATAACGTTCAAATATTAATTTAAATAAAACACTATTCTATTTATTTTGTGTGTAGTGTTTTGTCTGTTCTTCAATTTGCGTTTAAAAGTTGGTGTCCCACAATTCCAGCAGAGTGGGCTGGGTTACATAATTATGTATGCAAATTTCATGTTAATCATCATACAGATTTGTACTATTTTTCATGTGCCTTTGTCCAGATTTTTTTATGATTTCAGGTTCAGAGGTATGATATGTCCTCTACCCTGATTCAATGTTTTCAACACATGGCATAGATTTTGTTCCTTAATAACCTGAGTTTATGATTTATTTATTGATTTATTGATTTGACTGATTGATTTATCTATTTATTTTGTTATTTATTTGTTAGCATTTGTTTACCCAGAAACTTTGACTGGTCTAATCTCTAGAAGTTTAGCAGAACTCTACAGAATCAAATCTTTCTTAACTCCTGAAGCAAGAACTACCATAGCCAGAACATATCTTATCTCTACTCTACTATATGCATCCCCCATATATACTAATCTTTCTAAACATAACATCAATAGGCTTACAACAGCCTATAACAACATTGCCAAATTTGCCACTGCCTCTCCATATAAAACACATCACTGCCTGAACCTCCTTAACCTAGGGTGGCTGGAGTTACCTCACCTAATTCAATACTATCAGCTTACAACTGCCCATAAAGCCCTTCATCACCCAGAAAAGATACCAATGCTCTCCACCCTGATAAAATCCTATAACAACCTAAAAACCCTATGCTCTTCCAATAAAATACTGATTCAAACCTCTCTATCAAAGAATACAGCAGGTGACTCTATATTTTCCAACTCAGTTGGTAAAATTTGGAATCAACTTCCTACAGACCTCTTAGCCCAAACTTCTATCACACTATTTAAAACTCAACTGAAACATTTTCTAACCAATCACTGGCTTTGCTCTTGCAATAACCCTAGCTGATCACATACCTCCTACCTTCTCCTGCATCCTTTGCACTGTCTCCCAACTCTATTTCTCCATTTTATTTTTCATCTCTGCCTAAGAAATTGACCCTCTCAACTTCAAACTAAAATTTTCTAGTAACTCTATCTTTTGCTTTTAAACTACTTAATTATTTCTTTCTCACATTTAATATACCTGTACTGAAGAAATTTGATAGTCTTTGTTTTCACCTTTTGAACTTACTAAAAAGATAGCCTAAATGCCTGTTTTAGTTGCATCTTAAATTCCCTATGTAATTATGAATGCCTGTTTTAGTTGAATCTCAAATTACCTATGTACTTTGACCTGTACTGTAGAAATTTGAGAGTCTCTGTATTCACCTTTTTGAACTTACTGAAAGGAAAGCCTATATGCCTGTTTTACTTGTGTCTTAATTCCCTATGTAATTTTAAATCCCTGTTTTAGTTGTGTCTTAAATTACCTATGTACTTTGAATGTATTTTTGTTATTATGCATTAGATAGTGGAGCTTTTCTCCTCGGGCCTCCACTGAAAATGGACATGTATCCAGTTGGACTAGCCCGGTTAACAAATGTAAAATAAAATAAATACATAAATAAAATAAATAAATAAACTGCAAGGAATATCTCCCTCCAAACCAAGAAATATATTTTTCTAGAACCTTCCAAATTTTTTTTAGCTAATGGGACAGCCAGTGTACCACACATTTCTTGAATGGTCTTTACATCCCATTCTACATAATTCCTTTCTTTTCCAATAATCATAATAATGAGGTAATGCACAGGTTTCCTCCTCAGGGCTGATGACTGCCAGATCCACTGATAAACCCCTCAGAAGTGTTACAGGCTACAGAACAACCCACAGACGTTGTCTTGTTTTGTTTGGTAAAACATGGTATCCTGCCACAGGCACAACAAATGTCAGTCTTGCTGATGTGTGGGCAGAAACCGAAAGATGGATTCAAAATCCAACTTCCAATCCTTGGGTATGACATTACCAAAATTAGGGTAATGAAATTGCCCTATGAAGCATACTATATGTTGGGCATCTCCTTATCCTTATTATCAAAGACCAATATCCATTTAGGGAAGGGTAGGTAGTATATTAGTCAAACTTTCCTTAAGAAATTCTTGGGAAGTAAACTGAGCTGAAACACATTAAAACCCAAAAATGGAATATCTGATGGTCAAGCTGCTCTTCCAAGCTAAACCAATTTGTACAATGAGTTTCAAGCTCTTTTTGTCCTTGGACCTATTTCTGATTTTTACACGTGTTCTGTACTCATGCATCAACCTGGAGTGAAAACACAACTTTTCTGTATCAAAAACTGTGAAAACTCCTGATAGGGATACACAAGAAGCAGTCAGAAGACTGGTATCCGTGAGTACAGTTTATACTCTTTGTACTCTGCTTGTTAACAATGCTCCCTTCCTACTTAAAAGGACCTGCTATCCCACAGTCTGCCATCACCTAGTTGTGCCTACTACTACCTTAACCAAAATGTAACTCCAACCTAAGTGAACACCACAGGAGAAGCAAATGTATAAAAATTTGCAAGTTCTCCAATTACATTTCCTATAATACAACACTCAATAAGGCTTGCCTAAAGCCTTGGGGTAATACTCTGTCAATAAGCATGGTACTTTATTAACCATGATGCTTAAGATGACTTGTGAATGACAATTTTCTTATCTAAAAGACCTATCTATGACCCTGATGTTCCTAAATTTGCTGTCACACTGTATGTGTGTGTGTGTGTGTGTGTGTGTGTGTGTGTGTGTGTGTGTGTGTGTGCGCGCGCGCATGTGTGTCTCAGTTTGTATAAATATGTGTATGTATGTGTATATATATATATATATATATATATATATATATATATATATATAGATTACAATACATTGGTTTGTAACAAACAACATAGTTCTGTTCTCCATCTTTATTAATGACCACTACACCATTATTCCTAAAGCAACATGTATTCAATATGCAGACTGCATGCTGATCTGCTCAGCCACCTCACAAGCAGATCTACTAACTTTAACCCAGAGTGCTTTCAACACTGTTGAAAATTGGCTCATTAATCGTCGTCTGATATTAAACTCTAAAAAAACTAAGCTGCTCCTTTTCACTCCCACTCACAGGTCCTGCCCTCCAACCATTACCATAATATTTAATAATGGGACAATATCTCCCCTGAAGCCCAAACCAAACTCTTGGGAGTTATAATAGACAATAACCTAAAAGTCGATGCACACTTCAATCAAACCATCAAAACATAAACAAAAAACTTGGATCCCTTTACAAGCTCAAACCTTTCCTCACTCCTCTTGGAAGAACTGCTATTGCCCATTTGCATCTCCTATCCCCCCCTTCTTTATTCCTCCCCTCTACTCACAAACTTGCACAAAACAGAAATTAACAAATTATTCTGCTGTTACAACCACATCGCTAGATTTCCCACTGGTTCAGCCTAAAGGATGCACCACTGTTGCAATCTAAATCTTCTAGGGTGACTTGAACTACCTTCCCTACTACAGTTTAACCAGCTCATAAAGCACTCTACCACCCTGATAATACACCACCACTCAAAAATATTGTCAGCCCATATAGTAACCTCAGACAACTTCGCTCGTCCAATAGACTAATGGTCCATACATTCAAATCCAACAACTCGGCTGGTGATGCCTTGTTTGCCAACTTGGTTGGCAAAACCTGGAATCAACTCCCTGCTGACCTTACTCTAAAATCCTCACTTATACTATACAAAGAAAGTCTGAAAAAATACTTTAAATCACACTGGCTATGTCCGTGCTCTTCTATCTTGTGTCCCACACTTATATAGTGCTCATTTCTGATTTAAAAATTCTATAAACAGTGTGTCTTATATATTGTATAACTGTCTGTTGTACTGTATATATCACATTTATGTGTGGAGCTTTTATCCCCGGGCCTCTGCTGAAAATGGACATGTATCCAGACGGACTATCCCAGTCAACAAATGTAAAACAAATAAATAAATAAATTTGCCGTATCCAGCTTTTTGGTTTTAAACTCATGTCACTTTACAATAACTAAACTTCAGAAAATTTCAGTCAACTGTCAAAATAATTTCTCTTCTCAGTTTCCTGGTATGTTAAATTTTCACAATTCAAGTCAAAAGCAATGTTACTTTCTTTTCATATTCAATATTTCTTTATAGAAGGGCCTGTGACAAAATTGCTGAGAAAACAATGAACAGCAATATAGCAGATCTCCATATAACTCCACCAACAGGGCTAAACTAAAACAAGCTCATCTGGCTTCTTCTCTGAATGGTTTCAGCTCCCTTCCCTCACAAGGATAAACTCTGCATTGCCTTCCTTCCTGCACTATTTATTTTTTTAGTCATTCATTCATTTAATGGGGTAAAACTCTGATCCCAGTGAACCATTTAAGGTTTAGCCCAGGGATTCACATAAAGACTTTAAAGCATAATCTCTGTGGTCACAGCAATTGTTGCGAAACTAATTGTACGTTTAATAGCGCACTGAAATAAGGACAAAGAAAATAGTACTACACAAACTGAAAAGCAACAGAAGCATTGGAAACAGAGAATATTTATAGTATTTGCAAATAAGACCGATTGATAGAAAAAAAGGAGGAAGGAGAGAAATAAGTAGACAAAGGGAAAAGAATGTGTTAACTGTTATAGCAGTATAGATGGGGTAGAAGGCAAGAGAGTGGTCAGGAGAGAAATAATTTGCATAATTCCTTTTAGAGCCTTCCCTGGACTCTCTTGAGTCCCAAAGCTAATGAATTTCTTCAACACCTGAGCACCAGGCTTTACATATCCCTGTGTGTAGTTGTCTGTCATTAACTGCAGCCTCCTTGTCAGTTTCTGAGTTACTATCCTTAAAGGGATATACACTGTCTACCTGACTCTTTTGATTTAGAACATTTAAAAAGACCAGTCACCACCATGTCACATGGACCCCCACTAGCATGGAACTATCAGTTCAAGCCTTAGCAGATGGGCTGAATGCCCAGGATAGCCTCTTAGCATTCAGGTGACTGCAGCCTGGATGGTGCATCAATTTGAAGCTGAACACATGGAGAGTCAGTGCCCACTAAGTTAGCTTTGCACTAGTTCCCTTGAATCAGAATTCTCACAAAATGGGACATGACCTATGATTTGGACAAAATCTGTTCCCAAGAGTTAAAATTTCATGGTGGTGGGTGCCCAATTAATTGTTAAATAATCTTCTTGTATAGCTGAATAGAATTCTTCAGCATTACAAAACTTCCTACTAATATAGCAAAAGAGCTGATCCTCTCCTTTGAGAACCTGAGACAAGATTGTACCTAGGTCTGCCTCAAAGACATCTGCATATAATAGGAATTGTTTCAAAAAGTCAGTGTCTATAAGCATGGGCACTATTATTAGCATAATCTGGAGCTGGTTAAAGATGTGTTCTATTGCATTTGCCCACTTCACATTCAGTGGAGCCTTACCTTTAGTGAGGTCAGTCAGAGGGCAAGCAGTACTGGCAAAATCAGAAAAATATTCTAATGACAATTCAAAAATATTTCAATTGCTTTTTAGTCATTGATGTGGACTGATTAAGCACTGCTTTCTTTTTCTCATTCCATAAATTGCTACATAAACCAAACAATTGGATTCTATCATAATTAATTTGCACTTAGCTGGATTAGCTGTCTACATAGCCTGATGAAGAGAGTGCAACATGGCTTGAACTTTGGGGAGATGGCTCCCACATTCTTCACAAAATATAACATTATCTAGGTAGGCTGCTGCATATCTTGTGTATGTGTGTGTGTGAGTGTATGTGTATGTGTGTGTGTGTGTGTGTGTGTGTGTGTGTGTGTGTGTGTGTGTGTGTGTGTGTGTGTGTATGTGTGTGTGTGTGTGTGTGTGTGTGTGTGTGTGTGTGTGTGTGTGTGTGTGTGTGTGTGTGTGTGTGTGTGTGTGTATGTGTGTGGTCTATTGATTTGACCCATCAAACTCTGGAATATTTCAGATGCTCTAAAGAGACCAAAAGGCAATGCTATATAATGGAATAGCCCATCAGGTATGGAAACGGACATTTTTTTCTTAGCAGTTGGGACTACTTCTTCTTCTTCTCCTTCTTCTTTTGGCTTTTCCCGGTTAGGGGTAGCCACAGTGGATCACCTGTCCGCTCATGATTGGCAGTGAAGTTTTACGGTGTTGAGTTGCCAGCCCGGCGCCCGACCTTCCACAGAAGGCACACATGCACACACTCACACCTAGGGCCAATAGAATTTGACAATAGCCTTTAGTTAAGTCTAAAATGTGTTGACACACAGCATTGCCCATTTTCTCAGTCCATTTATCCACTGCAGATACAGGGTATGACTCCCATTTAGGTATGGTACTTACCTTCTTGAATTCATTTTATAATTTTATAGGTCCATCAGACTTGGACAGCAGTACAATGGAGCTACTTCCACAACCCAGTGTTTAAGCATTTTTATATTTAATCCAGAATTGCTTGGATTTGAATGATGGCATTGAATATAGCTTAAACTGCAATTTATTCCCAGGAAAAGTTTCTATGTTGTGTTAAACTAAATTGTCTTTACAAGTTAATTTGAAGACTGCATCTTATTTTCTGGGTACAAAGCCTTTCATTTCTTCTTTCTGGGATACTAATAGCTCTTCCCAATTAGAGTAATAGTTAGACTTGCTACAGTTAAGTAAGTCACTGGAATGCCCTGTTTTAAGTGTGTGCAATTGACAGTAAGCTACTGAGACCCATCAGGATTCCTAACTCCCCTTAATAATGAGTCCATAGCTGAGGTAGCTTCCCTAATGATTCCTTTGTGTATCAATTTGCAACAATCTAATTCGTGGTTTCTGAAGCTTTTGGACAAATCAGATACTCTTTAAGAAGAATGTGTACCTTTCCTTCAAGCAAATTCAGAGGAATATGAACTTTGCCAGATGTGGCCCATGCTCCTTGGAACTGATTGCAAAACCACCTTCTGTTGTTTGTTCCCATTACAAAGTAGTTGCTACTGCCATGTGTGCTAATTTATTTTATTTATTTATATTATTTTATTATTATTTTACATTTGTTGACCGGGCTAGTCCAACTGGATACATGTCCATTTTCAGTAGAGGTCTGGGGAGATAAGCTCCACATTAAGCTAATAATACAGGACAGCAAAAACTGAAAAAAAATATTTAAATACATTAAATACATTATTCATGAAGATTTTCAACAAAGAACTTAATTTTCCAGAAAAGTGAGTACAGAGTTTAACACAGCAATACAGTACTATTTACATGGTAAATGGTATGACATTAGTGAGTACAGAGTTTAATACAGCAATACAGTACTATTTATATGGTAAAGGGTGTGACATTCAACATAAAGTATGTTAGGAATGAAGGTACAGATTGAAATGCAGTATTCAGGTTGTCTTAAAATATAACTCTAAAACACAAGAGAATTTGCATATATACACTTAAACAAATGTTACACTCATAGTAAAAAGATAATTGGTCTATATACAGGTGGAAGACTTTTGATCACAGCAGAATGAATGTACAAAGAACAAACTCAGTGATATTTCCCTGGGAGTAGGAGACTAAAAATGGAGTAAGGGAAGTATTACTAATTCCACACTATGGGTTTTGGGTGCGAGGTATACAGTAATGTTGTACTGGAGAGGGTTAGTCAGGGTTAGTACATGGGCATAGCCATTGTGTTTTTAGGAAGATGTTTAGTTGCTTTTTGAAGAGTGGTAATGATGACAGAGATGCAAGTTTGCTGGGAAGCCTGTTCCAAATCTTCCCACAGAATTTGAGAAAAGAGAATCACCTGCTTTGTTGTGGGATTTCTGAATTGTGACCAGTAGTTTATTTGCTGAGCGAAGAGTAGTAAGATTAGAGTAGGGCGAGATGAGGCTACTGAGAATAGGAGTATTACTCGGATGGTACAGAATCTTATGCGTGATGGTGAGTTGAAATTCTAGCTGGTTTTGCAGTTCTAGCCATCCTAGATGTTTGAGATTTAGTCAATGGTGAATAATAAACAGGGAGCCAGTAGCAAATCTGGCAATATTGTTATAAGAAGTGGTTAGCTTATTAAGGAAAGATTAGTTTAAATGGGGGAGGCATAGAGGAGAGTAGAGATCAGATGGGTATGGGCAACGGTAGTTTTGGCTTCAGGGGTGAGGAAAGGTTTTATCCAATACAAGGAACCAAGTTTTCTGTTTACTGTTTTAATAGTAGAGTTGATATGCGAGTCAAAGTTAAGGTTGTGGTGAATTGTTAGACCTAAGAGTTTGGTAGTTGGGAATAGTTTTGTTTTTATGGCATTTAGGAGGAGGCAACAGTTTTGGAACCAGTTTTCTACTAGGTTAAATACTGTTTGGGTGATGGATTGGAGTTCAGATGAAGAGGAGGCTTTACAAATCATTGTGGAGTCATCTGCATATTGTATGCAGGTAGCTAGAGGTAGATTTATACTAAGGTCATTTATGAATATGGAGAAGAGTAGAGGTCCCAGGATAGAGCCTTGAGGGACACCAAGGGTAATAGGGAGATGTTTGGATAGGTTATTGTCCCAAATGACAGCCTGCTGTCCATTATGTAAGTAGGACTTGAACCATTGTAATGCCTGTGAGTCAAGTGAGAATGATTTGAGTATGTTAAGAAGTATTTGATGGTTAACCATATCAAAAGCTTTAGATAGGTCTATGAAGAGTGCAGAGGAGAGCATGTTATTAATTTCGATGTTTATTAATGCAGTCAGTAAAGGATAGGAGAGCAGTGGTTGTACTATGGAAAGGTCTAAAACCATGCTGACAGTCAGCTAGAAGGTTATTTTGGAGAAGGTGGTCAAGAAGTTGTTGGTGGATGCATTTTTCCATGATTTTGGCAAGAGGAGAAAGTAGGGTTATAGGCCGAAAGTTAGAGAGTTCAGTTGAGTTACCACTCTTGTGAAGTGGGATTATGTGGGAGATTTTCCAGAGAGAAGGAATGGAGCCTTCAGTGAGTGTTCTATTAATTAGGATAGAAATGGGATAGGCAAGTACTTTTGCTGCAGTTTGAAAGTATTCAGCTGGAAGGAGATCAGCTGAGGGAGTACATGGTTTAAGTTTATGACATAGAGAATAGATGAAGGATATAGGGATTAATTTTAAGTGAAAGGTAGAAGGTATGCTTGGTAGGGAGGATGAGAGGATAGAAGTAACAGGAGGTAAGGTGTTTGCTAGAGATTGGACAGTTTCAGCAAAAAAAGGTATTAAAAGCATCAGCAATCTGATTGGGAGTGTTAAGAAAGAAACCTGATGGGGGTGGTGTTTTGGAGTGGCCTGGGTGTAAGAGTCTATTTATGCCTGACCAGAAGGTTTGTGGTTGTTGTTGGTGTTTTTGCTGGAGTTTAAAATAATAGTTTTTTTTATCAAGAAATATTGATTTTTTTGGTAGCATTTCTTAGCTGTTTAAAGTATTGATGATCAATTGGGTCTTTAGTGTTTCTCCACTTGGACCAGATTTTATTTCTTATTAGGATCTGTTGCCTAGTCTCTTTAGTGAGCCATGGGGCTGCTTTACTTCTAGTTCTTATAGAGCATGAGGGGGCATGGAAATCCAGGATTTGTAAGAATTTGGAGTTAAAATAGGATACTGCTTCCTCAAGAGGGAGTTGTTTTAAGGGTGACCAGTTACAGGCTTGAAGCTCCACCTGGAAGCTTGTTGGATTGAATTTTTTTGTTCCAGGTGGTTTTAAAGGTAGTTTTGTTTGGGATAAAGGTTTTTTGTCTAGATATATAGGTAAGTGAGTGGTCACTAATCTCATCAGAAAGGATACCTACTTTGTAAGAGAGAAGATGGCTGTTAATTAAGATCCAGTCGAAGGTACTTTCTTTGCTACTGGGTTTATGGATTCTGAAAGGGATGGTAATTGTTTGGGAAAAGCCATAAAGGTTTATATGGGTTGTGGGTTTGTGTGAGGTACAGGTGTTCCAGTCTATATTAAAGTCACCGAGTACAATGGTTTCCTGTGGGAAGGATGTAGAAAGCCAGCAGAGAATACTTTCTAGAATGCTGATGTTATTGCCTAGAGTTAGGTAGGAGCATATTACATATATAGATTTATTAGCATTGACCTGGAGCATGGAAATAAGGATTTTAACATTGTTATCTAGAGGTGGTTGTACTCCTAGTGAAGTAACCTGTAACTGAGATTTGTATAGAATTGCTACCCCACCACCCTTTTTGGTTGTTCGGTCTAATCTCAAGATATTATAACCAGGTGGAATTATTTCATTGTCCTTTGTTAATGGTTTGAGACAGGTTTCTGTTAAGCATAAAATATCAAATGAGTGTGTATCTAGTAGAGCGTGTAGTTGGCTAACTTTATTGTTTACGCTCCTTATATTGGGATGGGCTATGAGTAGAGAATTTGGGGTTTTACTGGGATTGCAGGGGGAGGATGCATGAGGTAGGAGGGGGTTTATATGGGTGTTGCTGTTTGGTCCTGGGTTGGGATGAATGTCACCATGAAGGAGAGATTGTTTTTGAGTACTATATGAAAGCTTCAGTAGTTTACAGAAATTATTTTGTGATTTCCTATATTGGAGGGAAATAAAATGGGCTACTCTGTGATACTTTGGCAAGAGATAGGTTGAGGTAGATGTTATGTTTGAATGGCTTTGGAAGGCTAGCTGACTTAATAGTAATGTTTGTTTTAGGGGTTGGTGAGATGTGGTATACTGTAGAGTTTCATAAAAGGTAAGGATATAGGGTATAGAAAGAATAGATAGTGTTGCAAGTGAAAGAAATAGATTTATAAGTCTGGGTTTGTGAGTTAAGGTCATGGTGAGGGAGAGTATAGAATGTAGTCAGAAGTTAGGGGTAAGTAGAGAGAGAGTCTAGAGTAAAGGAATATTTAAGGGGTAGTAGATAGTTTCAGTATGGGAGTGGATGAGTAGGTATTTGACTTGTAATGAGTACTTGACAGCTATTGGATATTAAGGAAGGGGGTGTGGCTCAGGAAGTATAAATGTAGGACCACTGGGGTGGGTGGGAATTGGGGGTAGGGTAGGGGAGCGGAGTGAGCTCGCAGGGTGAACGGAGCAGGTTAGAGCAGGTAAAGGAAGATTCTACAGAGACAATCTGAGAGCAGCAGATTCCTGAGGCATTCTAAAAAGTAACAGGTAAGTAGAGTGTGGTAAAGCAGGTGTGAGGCAGAGAAGGATAATGGAGTGGAAAGAAGAAAAAATATAGCTAGATGGTCGGGAGAGAAAAGGTAAGAGCAGTGTAATATTCTACAGAGACAATCTGAGAGCAGCAGATTCCTGAGGCATTCTAAAAAGTAACAAGTAAGTACAATGTGGTAAAGCAGGTGTGAGGCAGAGAAGGATAGTGGAGTAGAAAGAAGAAAAAATATAGCTAGATGGTCGGGAGAGAAAAGGTAAGAGCAGTGTAATACAACAGGAAGATTAGCAACTAGTCAAGGGATGAAATCTGAGAAAATATTCTGAGATATTATTTGGAAAGGTGGCATAAGAGTTATAGCCCGAGGCTAAATTAGGGTGCCACCTAGTGGGCAGAGAGTCTAATACAACAAAGGTATCTGTAATAAAGTTAGCTGGTAGAGGTAGTTCAGATAAAAAATTCCAAAGGGAGAAATTAGCAGTAGATACAGGGAAAGTAAAAAGTATGGCTGCTGGCTTCTTGACTCAGTATCTTAATTACTTTCTATACTAGGTAAAGTACAAATAAATAAGTCAGCTTAATAGTTAGGCCCAGGGTGGAACATACTTTCTTAATCCCTTTGGTTACTGGAAAAAAGTACTGGGGCAGCAGGTTTCTTTGGCCAGACATTGGGATGGCTGAAAGTAAATTAAAGGGGTCCTTAATAACCAGGCAGGTCCCTTAGTGCAGGAATAGGAGGTAGAGAGCTAGGAAGATTGGAAAGATAAAAAAAATTATGAGTTAGGTGTTATGGCAACATTAATGTCTGCTGTACTATTAAAACAATCAGGGTGAAGACACAGTTATAACAGTAATATATACTATTCAAGGATGATATGATCTGAATCTTAAGTTAGCACTTTCAGATAGATACAGAGACATAAAATAAGCAAGCATTAATATGCAGGCACATGGGACTGGTGAGATTCCCTTTCAATTACAATTTTAAGAGCAATAAAATGTAAACTAAAGCCTACTTGGGGATAACACATAGATCGTTAGCAATTACATATAGTGAACTAGATGGCAATTGAATAATCACAACAAGACTATTCTCACAACGCACTAATAGGTCATTATGTAATTACTTAACCGGTTTATACCTGCATTTTTCATGTATTACCAGTCACTGCAATCCATTTTGATTTCATAACTATCACTAAACCTTCTTATAAATTATTCATCCCTATGTTGGTATCCTTTTTACCAAGAACATTATTAAATATGGCCAAAGCAAATAATAAAACATGTCCAAACCATCAAAACAACTATTCTCACATATATCAACTTTAGTCCTTTATAGTCAAAAGACTCCAATAGAAAGTGAATTACATCATGCAATCACATTTAAATAATGTATCACTAAAATCAGATTAGAAAATCATGCCAATCAGAATTATATATTTTACGTAAAAGTCATTATATTATATATACATTTCAGAATGTACTTAAAATATTTTCACATTGCCTAGTTTGCTCTAAAATGACAGATTAGACATACTGCTTCACTGCCCATAATTCCAAACCACTTGTAATTGATATTTAATTATTTATCTAATGACATGCACACATGTTCAAGCACAGCTGCCAGATTAATTTATTGTATTCCAGTCTGCTTTCCCAATAAACAGTCCTAGGGCTAAACAGAAACCCACAGTGGCATCACAGGAGGACAAAAGAAAAAGAAGCATGGCTCTCACTTTTACAGTAGATTATAAAACAATCAGAAAGATCATGACTGGCAGCTGGGTAATGATTACAGACTGTAAACAACTGTAAAAACTTCTAGGACCTCATCCTTGTTTCATATTTAAGAGAGCCAGGAATATTAGGGACTGGATAGAGCGCAAATTCAGACAAGAGAAGGACAACAGATAAACTTAACCCTCTGGCCCCCCTTTAGACCATGAAAGTTTCCACTTCTGCATCCCTGGACAAGCTCAATATGGGTCCACTTGAAGGAAACAAAAATGCAGTCCTTGAAAAAATGGAGTGAAGCTTGCAAATCAGGCTGGATGCCCACCACTACCCTGGTCTAAACTCAAGCATTTCCATTAAAAGTGTGCTTGCACTCGGGGAAACTAAACCATAAATCATACAACTAAAACACCTAACCCAGGATTTGGACATAAACTGTTAATTAACCCCAGTTGCTTCTGCTAATATGAAAAAGTCAATCCAGTAACTAGATTGGTAAATCACTGCATCTATGTTAGCATGGTTTATCCAGCGAACTAGTGACATGGAAAACAAGCCACATTATTATTTATATATCTGTGTGTATGTGTGTATGTGTGTGTGTATGAGTGATCTCTAAATGTGTACAAATCTTAAACATAACTGGCATGTGTTTGAATTTTTTTTACCTCATGATGTGCACAAACTTTAAGAGCATCTTTTAGTTGTTTTTTTTTTTGTTTTGTTTTCACTGCTGATTTGGGGCTTGGGCTTCCCTTTTGATGATGAGCAAGAAAAGGTGGACAAACTCTAGCCTCCCATTTTGATTGATAGCAACTCCCATTAAGATTACATCAGCCTCTATGTCATCTAACCCCACCCTGGGTCCCATGTCACCACTGCCTCTCTTAGGAGATTGGTTAACTGCCCTTCCACCTGATCCCTCCCAGTTTCCAGCCCTTTATCTAGCCAGGCACAGAGCTATATAGCCCTTTTGTGCACTTACTTTACCACCTGGAATCTGAAGAGAAAGGGAATCTGAACAGAAGAGCCCTGTCTTCACCGCCTTAAACCTGGAGAGAAGAAGAATCTGAGCAAGAGATTCCTCAGTAACTCCTAGACATAGGAAGAAGCTGGACAGTGAAGTCCCCAGACTGGTGTACCATAAAACCAGGCTCTGAGACCAATAGCATTCCACCTCCCATTGCAGCTACGCCACAGCAATGAGGTATAGACATAGGCACTGTAGCCACTGGGCCTGCATTTAACAAAATTTCTATGATTTGTGGTAGAATTAAAATTGTTGTTCCAGGGCACCACTCCAGAATGCTGTATTTATTACACCACGGACACAATTTATCTATGATAAAAGAAGATCTGAGATTCTTATGTTGATTAAAAGAGTTAGTATATTCTGCAGTCTCAAACTTTACATACTTTTTGCTTTTTTCCTCCAACTTGTGCACATTCATGAGCTCTGAGCACTGAGACTTGTTTTCCACCGTATGCTATTTCTCTGGATGCATGTAATGTTCAAAAATGGGAATCACCTAGTGTAGCTTTAAGTGACTACCTCCCCTCTATATAAAAAAAATCTGTCTTCATTAAGATGAAGAAGAATGGGGCCTGGTCACATTAATCATGTATATGAGCCTCTTATAATCAGGCATTGTAAACCTTTTTTGTTAGACAAGAGAATATTAGCATTCATATTATATGTCAGGAGATAATGAGCATTGTAAAAGTGGGCACATGCTCTTATACTACATGTGCTAGACTGGAAAAAGTTCTGTAATAAAGCTTTCATTCTTGGTTCCAAGGAATAATGGCCCCATTGATGCAATACACCCCTCTCATTTTACATGTGTTGGGCCGCATACCACCCTGAACTGGCATTAATTACACATTAACACGCACCCTGTTGGGCATTATTGCTTGCTTAAATAACTGACCTGTTGAATGTAATAGATCAGAACAATACCACTCACCCATCTATCTGATTAACTGAATAAACTACTGGAAACTTCAAGAAGGTGTCTTTCTTCCTCCCACAGAGAGGGTATTAGTGAGAGAGATTCTCCTAGATCTGCTAAATTAAGTGATTTTATCTGGACTAATCCTTTATACTCTGCTTCATAATTGAAAAGTGAAGACAACTTCTGCCAGTGACAGCAGGCAATCTATGATATGAGTCACTAAAGGTGCATCCTTGAACTTCATAATAAAATTTGGTTTATGTTAATTACTGTTATTTCATATACCCACTACACAACCCATGTTTAATGAAAAGGTTACTGATGATTATATTACGTAGACAAGGCTGGAGTGATGAGATGACATTTGGGTGCATCAAACTTTTAATACTTGTAGATTTATTCTATTTAACAGTCTCACTTGAGGTGTTATATCTTGAGGCAATGCAACTTTGCTATGCTGGAAGCAGTTTACAAAAGTTACAGGAAGTAGAAACAAGAGTTAATATAAGTGTTCTGTTTCCCCCTCCTCCACATTAGCACATTTTGTCTGGGACTCTTTCACATTAGAAATGTCACTGGACCAATTAGTCCATTATAATGATGAATAAGAAATTTATTCAGGTATAAGTGAGTCACTGTAAGACTCTGTTTAAACATGTTTCATATATTAATTGGAACTGCAGGTGCCAGGCTTATTCTATTAATGTGTAAGTCATATTGTTGAATTTTTATCAAGATGATTTATAGTATAATGGGGATTACTGCAATGTTGGACTGATCATGGGATTAATTACTGGAAGTTCAATGTTTCAAAGTAAAATGAATATTATAATCATGCATAATCTGTATTTCCTATTATTGTAACTTCAGAATTTTAAGGTAATATTCTATTAAGCTATACCTTTTCGGGTGAAAATAATATTCCAGATCTTCAGAAATGTGGCAAAGCTGAAAGTGATGTCTTGAGTCAATAGTAAACCAAAAGTATCATCATTTAATATTGGTTACCTTCATTCTCAAAAACATGGTCGTAACAAAAGTACTCGGGTAAAACGAAAAGAGGCTTTACTTTTTCCAGCATTTGCCCTGACTTAAATAGTTTTGTAATCATATGTTTTTATAAATACAACATAATTATATTACAGTATTAAACTAGCACAACACAATCACCAGCATCTGTGCCATAATTTTCACACAGGAGGAATTTTCCTGCATGTAAGTGAGAATCTGTTGGCATTCAAAGCAGAGTATTTTCTCTGTAAGTGAGATACAGAGAAAGACATATTCTCTTATTACTGTGTACCCAGGTGCTTTATACAATATCTCTTCCTTAACTAAACTCATATTGATATTTAAATCATTTAAGTGAAAGATAAATATAGAACATCTCCTATTTAGAAAGGAGGATAATGTGGACAGTTTTGTTGTCTACCTCATAGTAAAATGATTATTTTTGACTTCTCATCTTTTTGTCTCATTTATTTTTAAGGATACATTCATTGTATTTGTCTGTCTGTTTATATGTTTTTTTAACTGATCAAATAGTTTTCAGATATGAAGTAATTTCAGCATGGCACATGCTAGATTACAACAGAGTACTGGAAACAATGCAAATTTGCAAAAATAAATAGAAAAAATATAACATACAGAGTAAGCAAACAATGTATTATGAAGAATAGCAAATGCAATCCTGTAAGATACATACAGGAAGTCAGTTAAAATACCTCTAGATGTTGCAGTCTGTAGTCTTAAAGATGACAAAACTTGAAAAGCATAAACAAATCTGAGAAATGGGAAACCAATCTAATCACAGGTTGAAACAGCAACTCTTTGAAGTTTGAAATTGAAAAGTCACAGCTTTGTTGTAGTCAATGTTTCGGTAAATTGGGATTGTCTACCTCATGCGTTAACTGCGTGTTGGAGTTGGAGAAGAGGAAGAAGGTAATTTTCACATTTGTTCTCCATGTTTGCCTTCTTTCCTGAGTTTCTCAGATTTTGGAATAGGTATATTTAGAGCTCTGGGCTGTGGAGGCATTCCTCCCCATCAGGGGAGTAAAGAAGGGCTTGCCCTTGCAAACAAGAATTGTACTATTGGTTCTGCAATTTTAGGGTGTCATTGTTTTGAAACTATGATCTGCTGAGAATTTAAGTGTTGTAGTTTAAATTACTCACATGTCAACTAAATGACATGATTAATCATGGTGAATTCTAGAAATTGTGCTGTACATCTGATTAAAATTGAAATAGAAGAAACCTTATTTAATTCTTAGAAAAGCACAATATTTTTGAAGTATTAAAATATTCACAGCGGCTTTGCAGTAGCAGGCAACTCTGTGACAAAGGCATATACTCTTACTCTAATCTTAATCTACACTAGTACCTGCTTTAATTTAATTTGATAGTCTGTGCCACACATTAACTGTTCTATAAGAGAACCAATTAGTACACTTTTCATTCAAATAGAATTTTATACATAGGTTGTCTTATGATTCTCCAGTACTTTTTGATAACCCCAAACATTCCCAGAGATAGTTCTCTAAATGCCCTATATGGCTGAATAAGATCTCCTCTTAGATATCTGTAAGAGACACTGTACAAGTTCAGATATTTTAGTCTTTCATAATAACTTACATTTTCACATCCATGGATGCTCTTGGTATATTTCCATTGTACTTTTTCCAGTTTACTCATACTTGTTTTCTTATTAGGTTTCCATATCTTTATTCCCTACTCAAGTTTGGGTCTAATGTAGCTAACAAACAATGACTTCATCATTTCTGATTTCTAGACTTTATAAAGCGTTTTATACAACATGAATCTACCCATATACCCAGGTCCTTAAATGAATATACAGTTTCAATCACTGTGTGCTGTATTAAATATTCACCTTTCAAGTTTATGTCTCCCAAATCTCATATGCTAAGTTTTTTATGTATTTTTCAGCATGCTATTCTCTTGTGCACAAATGATCAATTTAGTCAAGTTCTTTTACAGACACTCCTTATCTGTAACACATGTAATCGGTTTACCCAATTTCAGGTCATCTGCATATAGACTGTAGAACACCTAAGATGAAAGTTTGGTCTGAAAGATACAATCTAAATAACGGCCTAGGACAGAGCCCTGTGGGACACCCTGACTATAACCAAGAATTTCTCCTGTCCAATGATGTATACTTGCCATGTCCTGTTCGTAAGGCATGCCGCTATCCCATCTTATCAAGAGTGTATCAATACCTATTTGCTCTAATTTAGTGATCAGTGTTTTCTATATGATTCTATCAAATGCTGAAGTTAAATCTATATAAATGACATCACAGCAGACGTTTTCATTGATAGCTGTTATTATATTGTTATAGAACATCATGCTACAAGGGGTAATAGATCTATTTTCAACATATGCATGCTGATATATAATTTCAAGCTTCAGCATAGTCAATTCTGACAATAACCTATCCAATATTACCTTCTCCATTATTTTCCTACAACATGAAAATAGACTTAAGGGTCTAAATGGCTCTGTGTTTGTCTTACTCCCCTTTCCCTTAAAGACAGGTTTAATAAGTGCATGTCTCCAATCCTGAGGAATCTCCCCCATATTCATATGACCTAGTAAATAATAGACAAAATGGTACTGTAAGTTCCTGCTGAAGTGTTTTCATGTCATTATTATTAATTCCATCTCGTCCCTGTGCTTTGCTTTGTTTGGATCCAGTTTGCACAACTCTTTTTCAATATAATCTAATTTGATTCCAGATTCTGCAGTTACCTGAATGTCAGTAGGACAATGAATCATCCCCTTTGTGGAGCCAAACTGTTTTGCATAAGATTTTGTAAATATATCTATAATCTGTTGTCTGAGAATAAGTTTTAGAATCTATACACAGTTAATCAGTTTGTATGTCTTTACTCCTTCCACCTTTTATATATGTATAAAAGTGTTCCTATTATGCTCAATATCTTTATATACATTTTCTTCAAAATTTTCTTGATCCTGTCTCACACACTATGCTTAATTTGTTTGTCCAGCTTATTTAATTCACTTTTCAAAGTTGCAGTTAGACCTCTCTTTGATTTCTTATATTTTTTGTCTTTCACCTTCACTTTGTATGTCTAAAGCCTGATGTTAAACATTATTTTGATTTTTGCATACAATTTCTCTTTCAAATCTTTGCACATTCCATCTGCAGTTTGTCCACTGAACATGTCACTCCAGTTAGTTTTACATATTGACTGTTTTGCTTCCATATAATCTGTAATTAATCTTCAGCACATTGGTTTAGATTTCAGTTTGGCAGAATTATCTAGCAACAAATTAACCTTTAAAACCCCATGATTATTGCACATCAGCTGTGGTAAAACTTCACTTGAAGTAGCAATAATTTCTTTAGGAACACATTTTCTAGTATTTTCCATTCCATGGTAATTTTTTTACAATCTGAAGCAATTGTTGTTTCTGAACATAAGTTGAGAATAATTTCCTTACTAATGTCGAATCAATATTATTCCAATCTGTTTCTCGAAAATTTAAGTCTCCAGCTAATATTATTATTCCCTTCTGTGTTTTATGCAAGAAATATATGAATTCTTCTAGGTCATCAGCCCTTGACTTTGGCAGTCTATGCACTACAACAATTGTTATATGTTCAAGGGTTGTCTTTACTGTCACAGTTACATTTATTTTGAGTAAACCACTCCTGCTAAACATGTGTAGCCAATCAAACTGATTCTTCCTAACAATCCTGCTACATTATACTGCACAAACCATGTCTACCACCTTATTACTTCACCTTACCAGAGCCACCCCAATTTTATACCCTCTCATAATCCCCAATATCATTTTCTTTAATAACTGCCTATCATAAATCCCTGTAATCACCATAGTTTGGTTTGTCCAAATAATATATAATAACCACTGAATCCAACTATTGCAACACCTTTTTCAATTGCCTTACTACTAAACTCTTTAAAGTATACCCATTCTTTATGCTCCATAACTAAAGAAGCACACTAAAGAATTAGTACATAGCAGAAATGCTTTCCCTATACATTATAACACTCATAACTCAAACTAGCAGGTCATCTAACCTCCTATCACTCCCAACTAAACATCCAGCTCTCCCACTGTGGAACTCTATCCCCATCCCACATAAAATAAAACAAATACACCTCCAGATATCGCCAGACATTTTCAAGCATAAAGTCTTTGATCTCTTCACCTATGCCATAACACCCCATCAAGTCTTACCAGACATCTGCCTCAGGTACAATAAGTACATAACCAAATTCTTTAACTCTCTTGTAATTATAGCATCCTATCTTGCAATTAGTGGTGATGTCCATCCAAAACCTTGGCCCCATATCCTCTACACCACAACGTATAAACCTACCCCCCCAGCGTGCACTAAACCTACCTATAAAGGGATCCGATCCACTACTCTTTCAAATACAAACATCAGACATGTCCTTAATAGAATACAGGAACTCCATGCTACCCTCTCATTTTACTCACCACATATATTACTACTAACAGAAATCTGGTTGAAACCAAATATTAATGACAAATAAATTATTCCTCCAGGTTACAATATACTGAGGCCAGATAGAAAGGCCAATAGAGGTGGAGGAATTCCCATACTATTTAATAAGAACCTCATATTAGAACCATTAGATCAAACTACCCCAGATTTTAATAATGCCAAAATACTCTACACTAGACTAATAATTAATTCCAAAAAATACTTAGTCATAGTAGGCACATATATACCACCTGGTAATAGCCTTACCACCATAGAGTATATCCTCCACTGGACCTCAAAAACATTACCCCAGGAAACAATCATCATGCATGATTTTAATACAGACTGGTTCGCTTGTAATTCAAAGAATCCTACTAACCATATAAACTTACATGGCTTTACCCAAATCAAAGTCCCACCAGAATAGATAAAACCTGAAATGGGCAATGCATCTAGAGTGGACTACCTAATAACTAGTCCCTCTCACAATATTCTAGTTGTGTCTCTGACGGTCTTATTGACCACATGCCAACCTACTTACTTAGGCAATGTACATGTCCTCCATTTATCATATGCATAATAAGAAAAATTTCACCACCCAAACCTTTAAATCCATACTCAGTGGTTGTAACTGGACTCCTCTAAAAGACTTCCCCCTAGATGAGGCAATGGAATATTTCAATTCTAAGTTTCTCAGTATACTTGACAGAATAGTCCCACCCAAAACAATACGGTCAAAGTCAATCTATGCTTGTTGGTTAACTAAGGAAACTAGAGCTCTGCTTAGATAAGGTTTGAGCTAGATGGTGCAGAAACAAATAGAGGAGAAACAAATCTCAAAGTAATCATCTAACATATCACGAACGCAGAAACAAAGCCAAAAAAACAAATTAAACAGGATAAAATAAACTACTATACCAACATCCAAATGAAGCATAAAAACACCCCAAAATATTCTGGTCAGCAATAAAAACAATCCTACATCTTGGCCAAGCATCAACCCATCACCCCTCTTCTGCAAACAATCTAGTTACTACAGCAGAACGATCTGATAAATACTTTACTGAAAGTATAGAAACACTCTCCAAAAATAACTGCTCCTCCCCTACAACAGCAGCCTTAACAACAACCAATAATGAAAATTCCTTTTCCTTCCAGCCTTTCTCAAAAAGTAGTATAAAGAAATTATTCAGTAAACTTAAACAACTATAGCAGCTGAAAACTTACCAACTGAATATCTAAAGTGAGCTGCTGACACTATTTCTTACCCTGTCTCATTTGTCACACTCCACTTCAATAAAGAAACACACTAAACTGACCTTTGACAACCTTTTATTAACTTTACAAAAAGCACCATAACTTATTGCATCGTACCTTTATTGTTTCATTTCAATTAATTACAAGAAAACATCCTTTAAACCATTCAACACGGTAGTGTATCTCTGCTCACCCTGCCCAAAAAAGCAGCATCCTCACCTCCGGTCACTTATTCTTAATAATCAAGCATCGTCGGACCGCTCACTTTCATCCCATAATCCTTACATCTGTCCAAACACCAGAAGGGGAAGCAGTGCCCATCCTCTCACTTTCACCCCCAAAATTACTTACACCAACCCAAATACCAAACGGAGAACAGAAGAGGAACAAGCCTGCCCTAGTTTTCTGCCTAGCAAGATCACACCAAAATGTGATCCCTAAACCAACTACCCACACATAAAACCACTCTAAGACCCACCCTAGGTCTAACTCACTTCCTCTAACCTTCCTTCAATTAATTAACCCTTAATTTCCCAACCTTAACTATCCCTCCATTTCATACTAATCTTACAATCCTCACCTAAAGCTCCCCAACCTAAACCTACCCCCCACTTCCTCAACCTAACCCTTAAATGCCAAACATGTCCCTTGACAAATTGGTTTGTTCTCAAACCTCATTTCTTCTCAATCATTCTATCTCTGAGTAGAACATCCCATCTTTCTGGAAAATTTCATATATAGTCCCTCTACATAAATGTGGTACCTCTACAGAGCTTTCAAATTACAAGCCTATTGCCATTCTATCCTCACAGTCTAAAAATCTGGAAAAGTGTATACATTTTCAACTTCTGAACTACCTCTTCACAAACAACCTATTAGCCGTAACACAGCACAGATTTAGACCTTATCATAGTACCACAACTCACAACTACTCTCCTTAGTTTCACTAACACTGTTAATCAATATCGGAATGAGAGGAAAATAGTCTCAACCATCTTTCTTAATCTGTCAAAAGCTTTCAATACCATCTCCCACACAAACTACTAACAGTACTCTCTGACCTAAATATTAGTCTACCTGCACTCACATGGTTCAGAAAATATCTAAAAGGATGGCAACAAGCTGTAAAATGGGAAATGACCTCTACCCTCTACTTCCAGTCACACTGGGGGTATCCAGGTTTTTTTTTCTTGGCCCCCTTCTATTTATTCTCTTGACTAATGTCAGAAAAATATGTATTAATGTGTGTGCTTAATGCTAATTATAAACTAAATAAGTTAACACGTTTTTCATTCTATTTTATATGCACTATTTGATATACAGCTGAGTTTCATATGAGACTAAAAGATGCTTTTTGAAACTGCAGTGTGCTTTCTAAAACTTGCAAGATGCCCTCTGACCTAGTAATTGCTAGCACAGCAATATTCATGTGTATGCCTTTTGGAAATGTACTTGAGAAGCAGGTGATTATCTGCTAGGTCAGGAAAGAAATGAATGAACAATGCTATATTCTGTAATGTAATGATTTTAAACAATCAGCTCTGTTCAAAGTATGAAAACATGCACAGCTGCAGAAGTTAGAGATAACATAGACAAAGGACTGTTAGAAAAATGAACTACAATCTATACTTGCTTTGTGCTCAAATTAGCCATAGTACCTTAAATGGTAACATTGCATATATCTAACTGGTGGTAGCCAAGGCCACGTTGTTTTTCTTAGGAAGTTTCTCACAAAAATTAATAGTACAAGCAGAATATTGTAAAAACAATCACTACGAAATGATGATGACAAAACTTGTGATTCACTACGTCAGCTTGGTAAGCAATGTCTTATTAGAAAATGTATAAAAATGCTTGCATTTCCTGATTCTAGTCAGACAAACTCTGTATTAGCACGTTTTTGTCTCCTTGCTGCAAGATTAAAGTGCCTTAACCTGAACCTACCATGTATTGATCATTTTTAAAGTATATTTTTCCTTTGACAACTAATAACATTAACACAGATGCTTCTCTTGACTCCTTAATAAGTGCTCCCCTTCCATACATCAACTTTAAGATAAAACCCAAACGTCTTTCTCTGCTATTGAATCCTGCCTTGTAATATCTTAACTCATAATTAACCCCAGTAAAGCTAAACTTATGATCTTCCTTCCCACTAGAGCCAATGACCTTTCCCCATCCTTTTTCATCAAAGCCATAGTTAATTCAACTATTACTCTAGTATCCTCTACAAAACTCTTAGGTGTCATGATTGATAACAACTTGAAATATGACATACATATATCCAAAACCATAAAGAAATTCCATAAAAAACTAGGTATACTCTATAGAAATATAGAATTCCTAACAAACAACACCATGATAGCCATTGCAAGAACTCATCTTCTCTCTAACCTTCTTTATGCTTCACCCATACTCACCAACCTGAAGAATACAGACATTGAAAAACTCAAAACTTGTTATAATAAAATAGCAAAATTCGCTACAAACTCTTCATCTCAATCACACCACTGTCTAGCCCTAAATCAACTTTCCTGTTGGAACGTCCACATTTACTAACCTATAATCATCTGATAACTGCTCAGAAAATACCCTACCAGCCAGATAAAAATCCCAGTTCTCCCAAACTTATATGATATAACCGAGTATTACACTCCACCAATAAATCTCTGTTAAAAGAAAACAAAGGTAAGAATATTTCTGGCAACTCTCTTTACAATCCATATAAAAAAAATCTGGAATTTACTCCCTCAAACCATTACATCCACTTCTTACACTACTCACTTTCAAAAGCTACCTAAAACCCACTTCTCCCGTGCATGGTTCTGCTCATGCAACAGTCCTGGTTAGCTCAGACCCCTAAAACACACCTTACCATCCCTTAATAATCAATATCAGTAAAAACTAATCTCTACCACTGTCTTACTAATTTTTCCTCCTTGACTTCATCTCCTACTGACTTATACAACTATCTCTATATACTCTTAATTTCTGCAAGTTAAAATCATGAATTTCATTCTTAGAATTCAAAATGCATTTCTAGTATCATTCAGTTGTAGAATCCCATAAAAATTCTAGCACAAAACCACTGTATATAAGGATTTATATGAGAAGGATTGCTGCCTATCTTATCTTATATGTCCTTTTTACATTGTCTGTTTGATTGTATGTGGAGCTTTTCTTCCTGGGGCTCTGTTGAAAATGGGTTTCCCCCAGTCGGACTTTCCCAGTAAAATGTGAAATAAATAAAAATAAATAAATCTATAGTATTGGTGTTATTGAACATGTTATAATCACAAGTCTCATAACTATCTTAAATCCCTATCATAAAACCTCTGCCTGATTTTTGTTAGAATGTCTATTACAGTAAAAACATTTATACCCTGACAGAACTCGTTTCCAATCATTGTTCTTTAACCATGTTTCCAAACAATAACAACATAAATCTTGTGGAAATGTAGCAAATTTTCGAATAAAAAAATGTATTATTAATGCTCTTAGCATTAACAACCACTGGAGATTTATCAAATGTTGTTGTGAACTGTTAAATTGTCAACCTGTCAAAAAGTCCTGCCTAGTGTTTGTCAAATATTGCAAAATATCTGCTGCAAACATTATTTTCCCTGATCTTGACAAATGCATGCCATCCTGTTGAAACGTGTGCCCAAAACTAGGCATGGATGTTCCACACATTTCCATTTTTTTAAATGGGACATTTTTTCCATGTAGATCTGGTCAGAAAAGAGGGGCGGCCACAGTGGTGCAGTGGTTAGCATTGCCACCTCACAGCAAGAGGTTCTCCGGTTCAATCCTCGGCTGGGGTGCCTTCTGTGCAGAGTCTGCATGTCCTCCCTGTGGTCGCGTGGGTTTCCTCCGGGTGCTCCGGTTTCCTCCCACATCCCAAAGACATGCTGCAGGTGGATTGGACACTCTAAATTGGCCCTAGGTGTGCATGTGAGTGTACCTTCTGTGGAAGGTTGGGTGCCAGGCAACTCGACACTGTAAAACTCCACTGCCAATCAATGTGCGGACAAGGTGATCTGCTGTGGCGACCCCTAACCGGGAAAAAGCTGAAAGAAGAAGATCTGGTCAGAAAAGACATTCCTGTAATTGGAGATTCTATTATTAGAGTTTCTATTGTTCTTATTGATGCACTGGATTTTTGCTTTTTATGTTGTGACACTTTGTAAACATTGTATTTAAATGATTTGTCCTGGAGCTCTTCTTCCCAGGCCTCCACTGAAAATGGGCTCTTTCTGGCCCAGTGGACTTTCCCGGTAAACAAATATCAATAAATAAATAAAATAAATAGGTCTTTACCCAAAAAATCTTTTCATTCATGGTGACCTGAGTATCTTTTCTATACATGATTTGTGAAAAATATTTCCTAACACCAGTACAAACTATACTGTCTAAGAGAGCTGTAAGTTCCCTGCTAACAGTCAGAGAGTCCTTGTGGATGAGATCATTTGTACCAACATCAATGAAAGCAGATGAGTTCTTCCTTACATTAAGGCATTCCAAGGCTCATCTCACTTCTTCTATTTTTTGTTCCTGGCAAGCATAACACTATTCAGTTTTCATGATCTTCCATGCAAATGTAAGTCTCAGTTCCTCTAATAATAGAATCTCCAATTACAAGACTGTCTTTTCTACTAAACATTGGAAGCAGTATTGTACATAATGTAAATAGTGTGTGAAGTGTATAATGGTTTTGAAAAACAATAAAAATGATTATTGAAAAAAAAAAGACTGTCTTTTCTGACCAGATCTGAAGAATCTTCAACTTCTAATACAGTAATATCTGCTCTGTCAGTTGTTAAAAAAGAATGATCTTCATCACCATTAATCTTATTAATCCCAGTCTTTTCATTGTGTATTAAATTTGCAAGCATACAATTCTTATCCAGCTGGCTTTGTACATCCACAGCTTGAGCCATGTAGTCAGTATCTGTCTTTTCTCTTCTTTTTTTTTTACAGTAATATTCTTCAGTCCTTCTACATTCAATTTTGATTTCTTCCTTTTTACCTGCTCCTTGCCCTTTTTTCTACCTTCTCTTTTGGAAAAAATATGTCTTTTTCTGTAAAGTGAACGTTTTCTGATAGAACATTTTATCCTTCCCTGTAATCTGTGTGTTATATAAAAAAGCAGTGTCCTTTTTAGTATATATTCTCTTTATTTTACAGACATTTATCAGTTTCTTTTTCTTCCTTGTTATTTGTTGTGACCTTCTTTCTTTCTTTATTTTTTTTTGTTTCCTGCTAAACACACTTGAGTGCTCACATTGCTGAATACTTGTATCAAGAATTCCAAAGTTGTCAGGGAAACCATCTTCTTTTGTAAGGGTTGAATGATCTTTACAGATGCATCATCATTTCCTAAATGTGTTCTAGTTGCTCTTTGCCTAATCTCACTAGTCTAGTCATTAATATATGTAACAACAGTTCTCCAAGTTCTGCCTGGTCTTGGCCACCTTGACAAACAAAAATAAAATCATCAATGTAATGGAAATAGTACATTACAAAATGATTGAAAAATATATGTGTATAAATATATTCAATTTCAAACAGTCCCTTTGGCAAATTAGCACACATGGGGCAAATGTTGCCCCCGTGGCTGAACCCTACAGTTGATGGTAAATGTATACTAATTTGCTAATGGGACTGTTGAAACTTAATATATCTATAAGTATAATTTTTTAAATAATTTTGTAATGTATTATTTCTGTTATATTCATGATTTGATTTTTGATTTTTATTTGTAAAGGTAGCCAAGACCAGATCTCTGGTTTTGTTAGAGACCTAGGGAAAAATAGATTTGGTCTGTCCTTTGATGAACCAAAGTGGTGGAATAATATTGTATATTTGGATATAAAAGTAAAGAGGTGTGATACTGGAGAAATTCTAACTTTCATACACAGAAAATTTAAAGATGGTGGGCAATTTCTGGATGCTACAAGCAGCCACCCCCCACCCACACTTGTTGTTGTCATTACTATATGGTGAATTTTGACATTTGAGAAGATTAAGTAATAGTGAATTGGATTTTATGAAAGAAATTAGATTTTCGGCTCAAATGTTTCTCTCTGGGGGTATGACAAGTCTATCATAGAGAATGCCTTACTTTGAGTTGGGGGGGGGGACTGTTAATGTGGCTACTAGACAAGCAGTCCATGCCCATTAGAAAAATAGACAAAATAGAAATTGTAATATATCTTCCCCTAATAGACAAAAAAATTATTTTGTTTCTACCTATACTGTATTTAGTGAGAAACTGATATACTTGGTTAAATATTTTTGGATTTTTTTTTTGCAGCATTGTAATTTTTTTTACCATCTTATGTCATTTTCCTTATATATCTTAAAAAAAGAGGCTGGAATTTAAAAGATATGTTAGTGCACAGTAATTTTCAGGTACCAAATAAGTGTTCCTATAAGGCCTTTGCTACTTCAGGTACCTTCCCCGTGGGGGCTGTTTGAGTTGTACATGTATTCAGAAATGTATTTTTAAGAGCAATGGTGTTAGGTCTGCACCTACTTAGGAGTGATATACATACTTAAATGCCCATGTTTCTTATTTTATGTAGGGGAAACTAAGAGAGGATTCAGACTTGGACTGCAGGAACATGTAAAAGATATCATAAAAAACTTAATTATGATAGTCCAGTTTCTCTGCATTTTAAGTTATGTCATGGAGGTGATTATAGCAATAACCCACACCTGGGTGTGGGTAATGCTGGATTTATCCACGGTTGGCATGGTTTGGGCCCGAGGGCGAAGCCCAAGGGACCAAACAAAGCCAACCATGGGTAAATCCAGCAT
The DNA here is from genome assembly GCF_019279795.1 of Protopterus annectens. Classification (NCBI taxonomy): domain Eukaryota; kingdom Metazoa; phylum Chordata; order Ceratodontiformes; family Protopteridae; genus Protopterus; species Protopterus annectens. Next base: position 1,262,816,627 of record NC_056744.1, read on the forward strand.
TACTCGCACCCAGAAGTGGGTTATTGCTATTATACAATGACATTATTTAAGAAAAGAAATAATTACTTTTCTTAAATAATGGCATTGTATAATGCCTCTTTACTGCACTTCCGCAGCTGTCTGGTATTCTGCGGCAGTTCTGATGTACTGCGCATGCCTATGCAGTACATCAGAGCTGTGGGCAAAAGCACTGTTTCGCTATGTTAAATGGCTTTAACATAGCAAGACAGCTTTAAAATAAGCAACGGAGATCTCCGTTGCTTATTGTAAACCTGTCTCGCTATGTTAAACCCATTTAACATAGCGAAACACTAAAAAGCAATGGAGATCTTGCGATCTCCGTTGCTTTTTTTTTTTTAAACTGTCTCGCTATGTTAAATGGGTTTAACATAGCGATACAGCTTTAAAATAAGCAACGGATGTTAAACCCATTTAATACAGCGAGACAGCTTTAAAAAAAGAAGCAACGGAGATTGCAAGATCTCCGTTGCTTTTTACACACTGTGTCGCTATGTTAAAGGAGTTTAACATAGCGAGACAGCTTTAAAAAAAGCAACGGAGATCTCCGTTGCTTTTTTAAACCTGTGTCACTATGTTAAACTCTTTTAACATAGCGAGACAGTGTTTTATACTAACGGAAAAAGTCCGGGCGACCGGACCTTTTTCCGTTAGTATATTGAGGGATTTACAACGGGCACGCTGGTTGGGCTGGCCAATCAGCGTGCACGTTTTAGGGGAGGCATTGTATAATATTCTTGTTTGCAAGCTAGCATTCTGGAACAAATATACTCAAAATATTGTGATATAGTATTTAAGAATAAGCTGCTATATAGAGTCTGTTTTTATTTTAAAGTATGGCACTTTAATTCCTGGGGGTATTAACACTATATGCAACTTGAGGCATCTGATTTAATTATCTATGAGTTCATTATTTAATTAGATAATAATTTTATTCTTGTACATATATAGTTGCTCATGTTTGTAAGTTTATACTCCTTGAAGGCTACATAGCCGAGGCACTTGAGTTTTATGTGTGTTCTTTGATTTGTATTAAACCTGGAAAATTAGCCTTTTGTTGCATCCTTGGTTGTATGCCTATTCAATGAAAAAGGACTCTGATAACAAGCTAATATTGATGTTTGCATGCCTGTGTCTGTCAAAAGTCATATAGACCTTTGAGAGGATGGAGCAGTGGTGCAGTTGTTAGCATTGTCACCTCACAACAAGTTCTCCGGTTCAATTCTTGGGTGGGGTACCCTCTGTGTGGAGTCTGCACATCCTCCCTGTGTTCATGTGGGTTTCCTCCAGGTGCTCCAGTTTCATCCACTGTTACAAAGACATGTGTCTGGAGCATTTCTCCCTGGGCCGTCACTGAAAATTGGATTCATTCCAAGAAAGACTTTCCCAGTAAATAAATGTGAATCGGTGATTCCCTTACCCTTTTTCAATATGTGTAGCTGACAAGAAAGGTTATCATATGTGTTACTGTATTTCAAATGTTAGCCAACTAAACATTTTTCTAAAATTATTACAAAGACAAACTGAAAATGGTTTAAACTAGGATACCTAGGGTGGATTTGTGATCTTGAGAAGAAATATAACCAACACTTACTTCTAGAGATAGAGACAGAGACAGAGAGAAGAGATTTTAACATAGGTCAAGGTAAGAGTGTATATATAAGCTTGTTACAGCTTGTTTCCATGGAGGTTCCCATCAGCCCCAAGATTTCCTGTGTCTAAGACTTTTTCAGGCTTGGCTTAGTTGCATACTAGTAAACGTCTTGAAATGAGAATATAGGTTCTATGTCTACTTCAAAATGTTTGATTTATAGGAAGAGAGAGTGGTGAATCCAAAGCTGATTAGAAAATATATTTAGAAGGTGCTTTGCACTGATGGCATGAATTATTGGATTGTTTGTTCCCATTTGGAAGGCTGAATTTAGTCTTTGATCCTTGGATTGTAAGTCAGTCTCTCTCTTTCCAGAATTTTATAAGGTTAGATTTCAAATTCATTTGTCTTTGCTTAATTGGTGTTGGTAACATTCAAATCTATAACAGTTTTTGTGATGAATGAATGTCTTCCTATCCTCAGATTATCTTTTTACCGTCCATGTTTTCTGATATTTATTTCTATGTTTGAATAGCTGTACTGGGTCTAGGGTGACACATCCACTATATATACCCTTTATTCTATATGTCTTTTGAGAAAATTGTTTTTCCTGCAGATTAAGAAAATATTTTTGAAGGACATCCAGGTGTTTGATTCAAAATTAAAAATTTACAGGATGGATTTCCATTAAAGTGACTCTTAGAGTGGATTTTATGAGATGTTCATGTTTCTTGGGACTTCTGTGAAACTGAAAGTAGGGTAAACAATATGGATTTCAGCTGGGATTATGACACAGCATTTGTATTATTCACCTTTGCAAGCAGTTGAGATGCATAGCAGCACTAGATTTTGCTAGCCATATAAAAAGTATGAATGATGCATGTAAAAACAATGCTTTATTCTCTATTGCAACACTATTTTCTAAAGTTGGTATAAGCACATTCTGTTTACTAAGGTATACATTTATCTTAATCTAAGTTCAGCATCTTTACCAGAAACAAATGTTTAAAGAAATTAATAACTGTAATAATAGCATGAGTAAATAGAAGTGCTTGGCTTAGACAAGGCTTTTTAGTATTCAGTGGGTTAACGATTTTTGTCCCATTGCACAGCTCTCAGTAGTAGTAAAAAATCAATTCACATGTAACTTCTTTATTATGTTATGCAGCACAACTTACACTTAGATTATCAGCATATGTCAGAGCACAGAAGGTGCTTTGCTAAGCTTTATGATCTAAGGGCCTAAACTACCCCTATAATGCCCTCTTATCTTTACTGTTTTTATAAATGAAATGCCATAGAATGTATTTATTTATTTTATTATTTGACATTTGTTTACTGGGAAAGTCCGACTGGGTCACTGAAGTCGTTTTCAACTGAGGTCCTGGGAGTAAAGCTCTGCATACAGAGATATTAGAAAATCCAGTAAGCAGACATTAAACAGGCCATTCTTTCTCCCATCTCCAAGTTGCTCAAAAAATGCATTCATTTACAACTTCTCAACCACCTCCTCCAACACAACCTTCTCACTCCCACTCAGCATGGTTTCAATCCCCACCACAGGACATCCACCACCCTCCTCTCTTTCACTCATACCATAGCCAATGCCCTTGATAACAATCAACTAATATCCTGCCTCTTCCTTGACCTTTCCAAAGCCTTTGAGACAGTCTCTCACCCAATACTCCTTTCTAAATTACCTAACCTCAACCTGTCTTCTTCCCCCCTTGCTTGGTTCTCCAGCTATCTCTCATGTAGGCAGCAATCTGTCAAATGGCTCTCCTCCTGCTCTCCCTTTATATCTGTTCCAACAGGTGTTCCTCAAGGCTCTATCTTGGGTCCCCTCTTATTTAATATCTTTACAAACGAACTATTCATTTCTTGTGGACAATCTTCTCTTATACAATATGCAGGTGACTCTGCACTGATCTCAGTCTCCAGTAGTATCACAGACCTTCTCACCCTTACTCAAAACTCCTTTCTATTCACAGAGAAATGGCTATCTGACAATCTACTTAACCTTAACCCAAAGAAGACCAAGCTCCTGCTCTTTCTCCACCGTTCACTTTCCAATCATAAATCTACACTTACCATAACATCCTCTAACAACACTATCATTAAACCTGAACCACACACTAAACTGTTAGGCATCATTATAAATGACGAGCCCAAATTTAACTTACACTTATTGCAAGGAATAAAAAAAAACACACCAGAAACTTGGTTTGCTCTATAGCAACAAAACATTTCTTACTCCAAGTGCTAGACTCACCTTACCACAGTCCTTCCTCTTGCCCATACTTCTCTACACAGCCCCCATACTAACTAACATGAAAACTACCACCATGAACAAACTGCAACAAACTTATCAAAAAATTGCAAGATTCATTACAAACTCCCCCTACAACTCCCATCACTGCCTGTCCCTGAACTCCTTACAATGGCTCGAATTCCCTCAACTACTGTTACTTTCTCAATTTCAAGTTATTCATTCCATTCTATACAGGTCTTCATCCTGTCCAGCTGTCACTACTGTTTTATCTACCTATACCCCTTCTAGAAGGGGATAGAGGGTGGCCTAATGGTTAAGGTGTTTGCCTTACAAACACAAGGTGCAGGGTTTGAGTCCCACAAGGGATAATCGGCTAAGCTTAAAATGGCTCACAAGAGCAGCTAGCTTAGTACTAATCTATGAACCTATGAACCTAAGAACCCTCTGCACCTCTAACCAACAACTTCTAAATGTAGATCATCCAAAGAAGAACATAGGCAAACTACAATATATCTGCTCTATAGCCCACACTTGGAACAAACTTCCTCTACACATACGCTCCATCATACACCCTGTGCACTTTGAAAAGGAACTCAAACATTATCTTCTCAACACTAAATCATGTCTCTGCTTAGAACCGACCTAATATTTCCCCTTTATACAATGGTGCTTCTTCCCTATGAACTCCTGAAAGCATCTATACCTTCCTACGAAGCCTAGGCAAGAAATCTGATCACTTGTATATCACTTGTGTATAACTTGTTTGCACACACATATATATATATATATATATATATATATATATATATATATATATATATATATATATATAGGGGTTCATATACTCATTTCTTTGAGACAATACTCTTACAGTAATCTAAATATGTTTGATTCATATTTTTATTAATATGTTTTGGAGTTATGCTTGGTTATGATACTTTCTATTTTTTGTTACCTATATTATCATAAATTGTTTTGTAAATGGAGCTTTTCTCCTTGGTTCTCCACTGAAAACAGGCTCCTGGCCCAGCTGGACCAACCCGGTTAACAAATGTCAAATAAATAAGTAAATAAATAAATAAATTGACATATAGTACATATAAGTTGATCAGCAACAGCTTTTTAAAGTATAGCTTAACAAGACTGACAATTACTTTAAAGGTACAACATAACAATATGGTAAGAAACCTCTTTACAAAATATAGCTAGTCAGTACTTAGAATAATCAACATGTGGTTTACATTTTAACTTTCACAACAAATAGTAAATCACAACACATAGTACATCTAACACAGTACTTACTAATAGGTACTTTAAAGTCAACATGTGATGTACATTTTAACTTCCATAACAAATAGTACATCTAATAAGGTACATACTAATTAGTCCCCTCAGAGTCAACTTGTGGTTTACATAAGTTTACAGTACAACAGTTTTTCAGAAGTATCTGAGTGTTTCTCTGGCCAGTGCAGATAGGAGGGTGTATACATAGCCTTATTTAGGATGTATAGGAGTATGTGGGACTTTGGGATAAGGATATTATATTTCAGTTTGTAGCATGGAGTGGATGAGGTGACTCTATGCTTATCATATATATAAGTAGATATTATGTTTGTTTTGAGTGTAACAAAGTGAGAGTGATAGGAAACATAGTAGCAGTTACAATTGATTGGAGGACAGATTGGAATGAGATTGGAGTGACAGTGAGAAAAATATGGTGAAGCTGGACTTGTATGTTGCGTAAATAGATCTACCATGTATGTCTCCTCCTTGGACCTCTCCTCATTTACAGATAACCTACAAGGTGCCTTTCAGAAAATCCTTCTTCAGTAGATAGCTGGGTTAAAATATATATAGAAGACAGAACCTTCCAAATTTTTCCAACTACTTCTTTGACTATGCCATACATAAAACTTATTTTAACTGTGACAATGCCACACTTAACACAGATATCCATCAAGGCTCAGTTTTAGGCCCCTTGCTATTCCCATTGTTCGTAAACAACCTCACTTTGGATCGTCCACAACTCAGTATCATAATATACACAGATTATATTCTTTCCCTGGAATCTAGTAATATTCATCATTCCTTCCAAAGTAATCAGCAAGCACATTCCACTGTTCTTTGCAAATGGCTTCAAGCAAAAATACTATTAGTTAACCCTTCTAAAACTAATGTAATGCTGTTTTCAAGCATAAATAAAGTATCCGCCTTACCTCAGTGGCAACATCATTCAAAACACTAAGGAAAAAAAACTACCTACGGCTTACCTTCTAAATCCATACTAACACTATAACCTCTAAAGTTCTTCACCAACTTAAATGGTGTTATCATATGTCCCATGTCCTCCCTCCAGCCACTTGCAAAGCCATAGCCAAAAGGTTCTAATCCCAAGATGGAATGCAGATTATCAACTAAGCAAAATGCAGGCAACAGAATTAAACATATGTACGTTTGCTCTCTTAGACAGTCAGAATGCGTATCATTGTGATCTGCTTTACAAACTTCACTGGTATGTTCTTACAGATCTGCAGTCCTTTCTACATACCAGACTAGGTTAAACTTATAAAGAAATTTGCATAATTTCAGCTTGTTTACCTTCTAGCATGCATCATCATACATTACACTATCAAATCTAAACTAGTCTAATCTCAAAATCTACTTTGCTATCACTCATCTCTTTTTTTTTTTTTTGCCTTTTCCCTCACTACACATCACAGGGATGCTCTCCTCTCAGTACATTCATTTGCGTGTACATCCTCTAAGAACCTGTATTCCTCCAAAACAAACATTCCTGCAGTTTTCTATGCATATAATAGATTGAATGAGTCCACCTTCACATTACTTGTCCCCTAAGCATGGAACTCATTTCCACATACTTTAAGGCATCTCAATTCCACCTTTTCTTAAAATATTCCATAAGATTCTACATTGCCTGCCAGAATTACTGTTTCTACTCTACTGTACCTTGCCTCTACTCCTTCACATTCACACACCAGAATGTCCAAGATTTCTGTAGCTTGCATTTCACCCTTGTCCTGAGGAGTTTCTTTGCTCTCTGAGTCTCCTCACTATGGTTTAAAATTCTACCCAGCTCCTACTAAAAATTCTCCAACTGACATTTCCTCTTCTGTCCAACTCAACGGTTACTCCCTTTTCTTGATTCCTTCTCCATACTCAGGGAGTTCTGATAAACTCCGTACCTAGATGAACTAGTACCTCACAAAGAGGATTATTGGCCTCAAACAGATGCCCTACACTGACTGTCTCAAAAACCTCCAGCTTTACTCCATAGCATATCGCCTACTCCGAGGTGATCTCTGCCTAACATATAAAGCTATGTCAAACACAGAGCTGTTGGACATGCTACACCTAAAGAAATCCCAATCCCTCCAAGCTACACAGTCTAGGGACCTAAACCTTGTCACCACAACAAACAAGACATGCTGGAGGGATATATTCCTGTCTCAGAGAATTTCCATACTCTGGAACAGGCTACCCATCTATGTCAATCAAAGTTCTTCATTAGCACTCTTCAAGAAAAATCTTGATGACTGGATGGGAAATAGGAAATACATCCCGGGGATCACCTCTGTGTCTCTGCGCGACTGTGGCATAGGAAAATAACTTTCTTGGGTGTTGTAAGCTATGGAACCTTGTTGGCTAGGCTTACGTAGGCCCTCGGGCCAATAGCCTAGTACCTACCTATGAAGTGATTGTTGGTCCCTATCATATTGCTAATGGCTTGTCATTCTCCATCAGTTTCACTTCTCAGCTTAGCATGTCAAACTGTGGCTACAACTCTTTACTTTTAAAGAAACATTTAAAGTTTGCTGATCTATTGGCATACAATACAATAATGTACTTCTTAAATGTACAGGTATAATGAAGTATTCTCCAAACTGGAAGCACCAGTTTGTCCTGCCACTGGTTAACTGGCTTGTGAGAGTATAACAAGACGTAATGTGAGATGAATGTACAAATTCATACTGCATTGCAACTTTGTGGCACAGATAATGAAAATAGCATTGTTTTTAATTGCTTAACTTCTAAATTTCACATGCACATGAAAAGTTATTTGTTACTATAGGTAGCATTTGTTACTATAAATAGCATTATCATTTTATATGTAATCATTGTATGTAATGAGTGTTTGCACCTCTAAATTAGCTTATACTGCTTCACTGACTTGAAGGCAACTAAAATTGTAATATTTAAGATGGACAGTCCCGGTCAACAAATAAAATAATAAGCAAAGAAATAACTAACTAAATAACTAAATAGAAAGCCCTCTTTCTTGAGGTTTGAAGGTGTTATTACTTCTGAGGTGCAACTAAGATAAATTAGAGATTTATTTATAGTCGGCTCTAGTTGGAAACATTTTTTTCCTGCAGGAGTAGGCAAGAAATGGAAAGAAACATTCAACAAACAGGTAAATGTATGCAATTATTCAGCAGAGGCCTGTCTTCAGTCTTGAGGTGGCCACATTTAGTACAGTAATTGGATACAGCTCAAGTTACATTACATCAGTTGAACATACGTAAAGTACAAAGTGCATTCAGTTTTGAGTCACTAGTCATGACTTGTGTCAAATACAGGTACTAAGCTTAGTGGAAATGGAGATCCAAATAACATAGTCTTACCTTATTTGTATTAATTGTTAACTTTTTTCACATTTTTGACCTGGATAAGCTTTCTTGATCAAATATATTTTGTTGCAGCATATCTTTTTTTGTTTTTGCATTTCACAGAGTAATTGTCACATAGTAATGGTTATCAATGTACATAAGTGCTCTGTGTATATCATTAAATGTAACAATAGGAGGAGATCTTCATAAACTGAGTAACAATTGACTATCTTATTTATCTAGGTATTTAAATATTTGTTTGATTGTTTATTTATTGATTTGCTATTTGCTAATTTGGTAAGCACATTGGTGCAAGTATCCTTTTCAGGCTCATACTGGGTCATGAGGCTCCACATAACAAGAATGATCAGAGTCATAGTCATACAGTTTACAAGAATTATATACATTGATTTTATAATATGACAGTCACTGTAACAAAAGGCTGATTAAACAAAGTAGTACTGCTTACAAGAATTATATACATTGATTGTATTGACTTTGTAATTTTAGACTCATTTTAGGAAGTTTAAAACCGGTCAGTTGACCATTAAGTAGAACAGAATGCAAATGGAAGAGTAAGCTGTGTAAATATGTTTTGAATGATAAGTAAATGTGAGTAGGTAGATTTACACAAAGATCATTAGATAACTTTCAATCCATAGAAAATTTGCATATCAATTGGTTAGGGTAACACATTTGGAATCATAGACTCCAACATTGTGAAATAGATTGTTTAAACTATATTTTTCAAAGCACTTGTGCATATTTAACTCCAATAGTTGTTTTTTTAAAGGATTCTTAGAGTTTTTAGCAGTGCAGTGTTTCTGATTCTGGCAGGGAGATTTTATCATGTTGCTGGTGCTGTTTATTAAATGCTCTTGAAATAATAGCGTTTGTAAATCAGAGTCTGTGTAAAGACATATTTGTGGAATTTCTGAGGTCATAACTACTATTTATTTATTTATTGTATTTATTTAAAAGGGTGGACCAACTGAGTAGACAATCTCCCCCCTTTCAGTGGAGGCCTGGTTAGAAAAGCTCCACAATAAAATGAGTAAAAAGTAAAACAATAGATAATACATTTTAGACAATAGGCATAAATGCATTTTAGATCAATATAATTTAGTCACAGTTTGGTAAAGATTATTTACACCCGATGTGGAGGTAGTACACATTAGAATACAAATGTCATACAGTTTTACGTTTGAGCACATGAGAATGAAAACAGATTATCTACAACTGGCATACAATACAATTTGTTACAATGCTTTATTTTTATGCTGTAAAAACTTTTGTGAATTGTGTGGTTGGCAATAAGCATAGGAGGTACTTTGAAGTGCAAAGACCAGAAGACCAGATTTTTGTTACACTAGAAAGACCAGGAAAGCAATTTAGTGAATACAGTGGCTACATAGAGTAGAGAGGCCAAGGAAAAGGAGTTGAGAGAGAGGCAGCATTTAGATTATCCCAGGGGAGGTTCAAGAATGATTAACATCCTGAAAGGTAACAACATCTTGAAAGAAGAATGTAGTGATCTTTAGAGACTGTCGAGTTGGATAATATTGCTTATAATTGGGCATTTGTCTCGATCATATATGAGCTTGTTTTGTGACAAGGTGTAAGCAGTTAAACAGAGAATTAGTTCCAGCCACTGAAATCACTTTAGTGCAAGGCAGTGATGTCTCCTAAAATGATGGTTGGCAGCAAATTTTGCAATTTTATTATGGCATTGATCAAGTAAAGAGAGTTGATTGGATTGTGATTATGGCGGCTGCATATAAGAAAGTGGGGATGAGAAGAGATAAGGCAATGCTCTGTTAGGTAGGAATTGGCTCTGTAGGGGGCTCCCAACTTTTGGTGGATTTTCTTTACCTTTCTGTTTTATGTGGAAGTTGAATTTTATGATTTCATCAATAGTAACCCCTAGGAGTTTGGCATGGGCTACCACATTTATCTTGGTATTGTTTGATGAATAGAATTAAAAATGATTTTTGGTCAGATAGTTATGGATGAATAAGAGAAGTTTGGATTTTTGGAGATTAGGAGGAGATGAGAGTCAGCAAGCCAAGTCTCAATATGAAGATCTTCTTGTGTATAATGTTGTAGTTTAACTATATTTTTGGCAGCGCAGATGATTGTGGAGTCGTCTGCATATTGGAAGATGGTTTCATGTTTGCTTGCTAAATGTAGGTCATTAACAAGTACAAGTAGTAGGCCCAAAATAGAGCCTAAATGGACTCCCATGGTTACCGGGAGAAAGGAAGAGATATTATTTTGCCACTAGTTATTATTTGCAATGCATCAAACAGATAAGGATTGATAATTCCCATTGCATAGCATTAACTGGCAGTGAAAATGGCAATGAGCTAAGAAGTGTAATTAGTGAAATACTTGTGTTAAAAGTTGTGGTATTAATATGCAAGTTATTAGCTGAGGCAGCAAATGTGCTGCTAGATAAGTAGTTATCATTATTAATTACAGACCTTTGTAGCAAAGCCATGTTGTTGGAAGTTTTTAATGTAGTTGAATGCTATGACTGAAGGTTTTAAATGGCTTTTTCAAATCTGTGAAAACAGCACCAGTTAGATGATCATTTCTCTGTTTGTAAAACTTTCATTTGTTAGGTCATAAATCGCTGTTAATGTATTACATTTTTAGTTAGAAACCATATTGTTTATCTGTAAGGATGTCAAATTCTTGAATGCAGTCTAAAATTTCTTTGTAAACCAGTTTTTCCAGGATTTCAGCTAGAGATTTAATATTGGAGATGAGATGATAATTATTTGCCATTTTGAGCAATGGTACTTTTGGCAGCAAGTATATTATGGCATGTTTAAGAAGTCAGAGAATGGTTTCTGTAGTGAATGTTTGACTGAAAATGTGTCAATGGCTTAAATAAGGTCTAGCTGCCTGACTTTGTTATCAGTTAAAAGTTGTTATAAAACAATAACAAGTTTCATTAGATGTTCTATTGGACTAGCAAGCTTGTATGAGAAATGAGTGGTGAATCGTATCAGATAAGCTTAGAAGTAAAGCTCCACTTACATTGTCTTCGTCCATCACTTTGACAAAATGGACAACAAGATACATAGGTCTTTCATGTATGCACTTGAACATGACTGAAGTTGGTTGAGGGCTATCTGATAGGACCCACAGCACTGGGACAGAAAGAGTAGCCTGCAAATAAGAATACATTTTCCTGCACTTTCCACATAGAAAGATGAGCAGGAAAAGCTCATCTTTCCCTCTTCTTTTCCCCATCTCCAGTGTGAACTTGTGCCACTAATTGAAGTGTTGTCACTAGATTAATAGTTACAGTTTCATCCCCCATACTAATGAGTTAGCTTTATTTAAATTAAAACTAAACATTTCCTGTGTAATAAAGCAAGAACATGTATTTTGTTGCTAAAATATCAGACACTAAATTAAATAACAAAAACATAAAATATACATTGGAATTCTTTTGGCATTCCTTTTTAGAATCGGACATTAAGACTCAAAGTTCAATAGTGTAAATAACCTTACCATAACAGTAGATGGGTGAATAATCACTGCTGAAGTAGCCTTAGCTATGTGGGGTGTATCATGCAAAAGATAAGATGGTCAGACAGCTTTTAAGGCTTCAAGGGCACTTTCCAAATGCAACCAAACAATTATTCAGCTAAAACTGTGCTGAAGAAAAAGAGTGTTGTGTTTTGTAAGCCCGTCAGAACTTCCATGCCAACTGAGAGAGATAGAGAGACTAAAGCCCTGAAATGGTCAGTGATAGGAACGTAAAAATATTAATCCTTTCTCTGACAAAAAAACATACAAAACTAAGGGGGATGGAGAAAGAGACAAAACAGTTACTGCAGCAATGACCATATGAACATTTACAGTCATGGTATGTTTGTTTACACAACTGTACTATGCTCTTCATTATAACCACTGCTGCAGTAGCCTTAGCTATATAAGTAGATTAACATAGCTTATACTAACTGGGAGGAGGAATGATGAGGGTCCAGTACACCCTGGAGAGTTATTCTAGATCTGCAGTAGGAATCTAATTTACACTGCTTTGTAAAAGTATGCACAGTGGATCAAATTGCTGCTTCTAGAATACTTGTAGGATCCAATCCTTTCCAAAAAGCCACAGATAAAGTGAAGGCCCTTCTAGAGTGAGAAACCACAAATATTACACATAAATGAAGCTGGAGCCCAAAACCAGAGCTTGCAGTAAATGAAAATCAATCTATTTAAATAAAAAATAAAACATTAAGGCCTTTCATTCCACACATTTCTTAGGACTTCATCAGAACGCACATATAACAAGTCAACTTCCTTTTATAAACACAGTGACATCACTTTTTGAAATCACATCAAGGTCTTTAAAGGTATACTGCATCTTGTAATTTCATAGGTTTGTGATACACTGAATCTTGACAGTTTTGTATATAAAATACAATACCAAACTTAAACACTCAAACCCTGACAGAATGAACTTTGACCCTGCCTGGAATTGTCTTCTTGTGGTGGGTAATACAAACGGTAATAACATGAGACAACCACTTAGAAATAGTCTACTTTCAGTCTTTGACAGAAGTTCTTTAACAAGAAATGAACAATAGATTAGAGTTTCTAAAAGATTTCTATATGTCAATATATTACCTGAGTTGGCTGTATCATCAAGGGTATGGAGAATTCTTTCTCAGATTCTGGAAAGAAGACAGAGAGATGGATAGCTTAGCTTAAAGTAATCTCAGATACTACTTTAGACATAAATGAAGAATTAAGCCTTAAGTAAACCCTATCTTCATGGAAAATGAGATGTGTGATCCACCATGAGAGCTTTCAACTTGAATATTCTTCTTGCAAAGGTCAGAGCAACAGGTAGCACTTTTTCCATGTTAAAAAAGCTCAGGTCAGACTGATAAGCTGGTTCAAATGGAGTAAAAATACAATGCAAAATTAAGATCCTGATGAGGACCTACCTGTTTTCCAGGAGGCTTGGTATGCAGCACACCTTTCAAAAACTTTTACACATGAGATTGTATTAAAAGAGGGTGTTACATGGACAGGCATGCTGAATGGGCTGTGAAATGAACCTCGACAGTGGAGTAAGACAGGCCAGAGGACAGACGCACACAAATAATGTAGAACCAGAAAAACACTAGCCCTAAAAGGGCAATGGTTCATGTCTTGGCACCAGCTAGAAGATAGTTTTCATCTTCTGAAATATGATTTTCTAGGAGCACGTTTTCTTGCCTCCTTTAATACCTATTGTATACCATCAAAAAATAAGTGCCTAAAAAGTAATAAGTTTCTATCATCAATGCAATTAGTTGTAGTTATTAGTTGAGCTGTATCAAGCATGCTGTGTCCTGTGTGAGCAGGTCCAGTCAAAGGAGTCACCACAATGATCATTGGACGGTCCTTCTGAATTTTCAGAATGAACCTGGATATTAGCAAAAAGGGTAGAAATGCACACAGGAACATTTTGCCAACTGATTGTCAGGAACTGAGACAAAATGATTCCTGCAGCACCCCATTATTCAATTTCTACTGGTCGGAGTCTGTCCTTGCCCTGGTTAGCTTGTCTGCCAAACCACTTTGCTCTGATGGTATATAACACGCCTGCAGAGTGAGAGTCTGCTGAAAAACTATATTCCAGGCTACCAGGGCAAGTCTGCAAAAAGGGTAAAATCTGGTTCCTTAAAGTCTGTTTATGTAACACACCACTGCGGTGTTGTCTATAAAACCTGCAGTGGTCCTGGAGACTATAAATGATTGAGACAGTTGAGGGCATTTATAAATGCCAATGCGCTTATGCATTTTGGTCTGTCTTTTTAGTTTCAAAGACCATTCACTTTAATCCCCACAGACAATGCTTTCCAAGGAATGTCTAAGGTGTCTGTGTTACAGGTTGTACTGTAGCTTCAACTGAAAACTGAGGATCTAGATTTTGATAAATGTGGTCTCACCATCAAAAAATTTGCTTTTCAACAATGGAATTTGTAATGTCAGTGGATTTTGATGTTAGAACCATACATATTTTAGGTACTATTGAATTTTTCTAATATAGAGTCTTGCCAGAAGATTTATAAGAATTGTAGGAGCCTTGAGACAATAGTCTGAATGGAAAAAGTCAGAAATAGTTCTAGATACAGGCATAATTTTTCCTGTGAAAGAAAAGCTCTTTGAACTGATGTCATTAAAAAACACCAGAGAAAAACAGTCCTGTGAGGAGGCAAACAATACTTTCACATGTTCTCCTGAAACCCTAGTCTGTATAGAAGATCCCTCATCTTAGTGAGAAATTCTTGGCACTTTGAAAAAGACACTGCAAACATAAGCAAGTCAACTAAATAAGGAAAAATGTGAATACGTTGCAGTCTGCCATCTGCAGTAGGCTGTTACAGGAGCTAGACACTTTGTGAATACAGTTAGAGCAGTGGATAGGCCAAAAGATAATGCAGTGAACTGATAATGAGATCCAGACACAGGCAATCTTAAGAAATATTTGAAATCTGTATGTATAGGAATGTGATGATATATGTCATTTAAATCTAAGTTCTGGAGTAAGCTCAAATAGAGAATGAGGAATAACAAGTTGTGAAGGGATAACTGTTTTGAACTTGTCTATCTCTCTTTGGCACCAGAAACATTCTTGCATAAAACCCTTCCCATAACTGAGGAAGAGGGGTTACCTCTATTACTCCCTGAGTAACAAGAAGAAAAAAATGGAATTTGGTCTGGATGATGAGGGGGAAGACCTTGAAAAGAAAACTCCCACTGCTATCTTTTACCTTGACACATTTCTTTCAGTACCCATCTGTTTTGAAACTATCTGTTGTCAAAGAAAGAAATGGAGATTCAGACTTGTTGGAAATAGTAAGGGTTTGCCAGGGCAGGAAGAGGGAGAAGAATCTTTTACATAGTCTTTCAGACATATTAGGGTCCCCTTGTTATGAGGAGTTCCTCCTATTATTTTAATTTTGGAATCTCCCTGCCATGGCTTTTTTAAATGTTTGCTTACCAGCAGTTTGTTGTGTTTGTTTTGCTTTTTGAAAAAAAAAAACACATTGTAGGGGATAGTATTAAAACCACTGTTAAATCTGGAGAAGAAAGGCTGAAAATTATAAGAAATTCATTGAGCCAGTTTACATCTTGCCATATTTTTAAGAATCTCTACAGCAGATGGGATAAAAAATAACTCTCTGTCTAAGTGAGAATTCAAAATTTCAGCTTTAACATACATTGAAAGGTTTTGACTTTGTAACCAAGCACACTTTCTCATGACAGTAGCAGTGGGAGCAGCCATGAAAATGACATCAGCAGAATCATAAGCACATTTTAACAGTGGGTAGCCACAAGGAATACAGAATTAATACGTTTACACAAAGAAGGTATTTCCTGAGAAGAGGAAACAGATGCTACAATATTCTTCATGTTTTCAAAAGAGGAAAGCATACATTTTAACATATGAGCTTGACAAGTTTGAAATTTAAAAATAAATATTGCAAAAGCTTAGCAGCAGCTGGGTTCATAAGAATAATAACTACTGAGTCTCTCCTGGGATTTGTACTACAAAAACGTAAAAAAGACAAGAATTTTGTAGAATTCATCTGCTTTCTTTGGACTAGCAGGCTGGCTGTCAAACAAGTTACAGGCTGGGCCAAAATATCCCCCAGTGCTGGCTGAAAGAACAGGAAGAACTGAAGTAGATTCTAGAAAATCTAATTGCAATTAACCATAATACTGTTAACATTCTGAAGGATCAGGACCTGCATGAGTGAGTCCTGAACTGGAGACTGAATAGCCTTTAAAGGACTTGTATATAACAAGTCTGAGATAGCCATTTCTCTGAATATCCTCTTTTCTCCAGTGGATGGGGATCTCAGAGTTGGTCTATATAAGTTTGAGGGGGCTTGTTCCCCACATCAGGGTGTGGAAGGGACTCAGCGCTGGCAAAATAATAAAAAAAAAACATGTTTGAAGAAGAAAGATGTTCAAGATTGGCTCTTCTGCAGTTTCATTATTTTTCCTTTTTTTTTTTCTGTAGTGACTCATCTTTAAAAGTGCTAGCATTTCAATAGGGAACCCATAATACTTCTTCAGGGACAGTGTTATGTTATTATGTTTTCACTGAAACAATTAATTCATTATGGAAATAGTTTCAGAAAAAGAAAATCTTTCAAAGGAGCTGACAGAAATCATAGTCTCCATAGAATCTGAATGAGAAACCTGAGTAGACAAAGTAGAATTTATCCCTTTGCAATTATTTAGTGGTACAAAATCTTGAACCTCTTCAGAAAATGAAGAATCCTTTTTTGTTCTCTTACCAGAAGCAGCTAAAGTGAACCCAAAGCTAAGCCAAATAAATCACTCTTGCCAAAAGTAAATAAAACAGCGGAGGACATACATCTAAGTGTATGTTTCTTTTTGACAGGTATTTCTGAAAAAACAGACCCACTTTTGCCAAGAAAACCTCGTTAGGGATAGTTGTTGTAGCCTTGCTAGGCAAATAGATATTCCCTGCTCCTACTTCTTCTCCCAGGACTGACAAGACTGTTTCTCCTTTACCCACCAAGGGCATACCAACAGCTGCTAAGAACTTGGAACCCACAACAGCATACAGAACACAATATTAAAATAAGAAAAAATCCAAAAGTGTAAATAAAATGACCAAGTGGCAATATTTAATTAAGCAATAACCAATGACGTGGTGTGGTATATTGAAGATTTACCCATGGTTGGTGTGGTTTAATCACGAGGACAAAGTATGAGTGATTAAACAAAGGCAACCATGGGTAAATCTTCAATATACCACAACCACAGAGTCAGTTATTGCTATTATACAATGACATTATATAAGAAAAAAAATAATGGGCAGGATTCAAGAAGGCTTGCACGGAGTCTAAGAGTAGTGTAAGACTCCATGCAGCCCTCGCAATCCAGGAACAGCCCGAAATTCCATGTAAGAGACCAGCTAAAATGGCTCTTACACGGACTGGGCGTGGATATGCTAATCACCTCACTTGCAGCCGAAAGGCATGCAAATGAGGTAGATTAGCGATCCACGAAGCCCAAACCAGCCAGTGTAAGAGCCATGTTAGCTGCAGAAATGTACTCAGTTGACAACTGAGTACGTTTCTGCAAATAACACAATGGAGCCATGTCAGCTCCAAATAAAGGGTGCATATGTGTCAGGCAGCATGCCAATGGCCAAATATGTGGCCATTGGCAAGGTACCCCGATGCAAATATGAGAAATACATATTTTTTTTTTCGGCGATCCCCGATGTTTAAATGCAGTGCAGCCCCGTGCAAACAGGCTGCGCTATATAAAACATAAAAATGAAGGATATAAACCCACAAATGTGGGTTTTATGCAATACATGGATTTGCAATGCAGGGACCAGCAGACCAAAAACAACATGGCCACTGTTTAGTGGTTGCTAAGGGGGGAAGCTGAGTCTAAGACATGTAACTAAGCATTAGTAGGCAATCTGATGTAAATGAGTGTTAGGATACTGAATTCCACTGTCACATAGCAAATGAGCAAATTCTGAGTAGTGTAAAAGTTGCATAAGGGGGAGGAACAGAGTAGAAGATAGGTGACATCACAGGGGGGGATTGGCAGAAAGAAATGCAGTTCATTGGGA
>NC_056744.1:1262835278-1262880278 GCF_019279795.1 Protopterus annectens
CTGCTGCTCAGGCAGGATGCTATTCTGAGGCTCCATGAATGCCCCAGTGTGTTCATGTGTTTGGATTGCTGTCAGTGTAGGTCTACATCAGACTGGTATTGTAGTCACTGTAGTATTTCATGCCACCTGACAGGTTATGCCAGTACTGGGTTCAGAGTGTTTAGTCCCCAGTTTGGCTATGTGGTTGCATCTCACACATGTGTTGTATGTCCATGTGTAGGGGAGAGGGTTGACTGTGTACATGTGGCAGCTGTGACATTGCCACATGACACGCATATTCCACAACTGTACCATAGAGGTGACTGACAAGTGACCTTTGCGCATGCTACCATAGTATTGTGATTGCCATGGTGATTAACAGCACATAGGGCCAATGGGGAATAAGGTACAGAAGGTGAGTATGTGAGGGTGTAGTGCCTGTGATTAGTTAGCACTGGCATATATGACTGCTCACGTGGTCAAATGCCAGGTAAGTCATATGCAATGTGTCACAGGCAACGTACATGCGAACAGGACAAACAGTGACGTTCTGCCAAGTGAGACATGGACATACATATAGTAAGCTATGCAGATGTCACTAGAATCCACAGAAGCTCTGTAAATCTGCATTGCAGGTGGAATCAGTGTTCCAGGGTAACTGCAAGCAAACATGCATGCAAACAAAGCTACAGTAAGCAGGGCTGCATGTAGTCCATTGTACAACAAAGAAGCTGTACCACTTCCAGTAGGTAACAGTGCAAATATGCAGGCACTATACACATGTACATGGAAATACACAGGTCAGATGGCCAGGGTCCAGTCTCAGCGCACACAAGTGTACAGACCATGTACCGTCAGGATGTACAATAACTGGATGGAAACCCAGGTGCTCATACCTGCAGTAATACACATGTCAAATAACAGACACTGAGCCTTCACTCAGTGGTTCCATACTTAGTAGGATGTATGCTACCTGTCCTGCCACCACAGTATCCCTGACATTTATGGGGACTCTCCCTCCTGTGAAAGTTAGTTTTGTGTGTGTTGGGGCTGTCTAGCATGGTATGAGATGTGAGCTTGCAGTGCTAGGGTGCTCCTGTGTGTCCTGTACCAGTCGTGTAGTACTGCACACATATCAACATCCTCAAACATCCGCATTGCAGAGTCCAGTGTGGGCAACATGCCACTTTCAGTTTACATGTCCATCATTGCATATCAATACTTTCATTACCTTATCCCCTGCGCTACCTATGTATGTGGCCTTCTGTTGACATCCTTACCACCAGTATGCAAACATGTGCAGATGATACACTATGGTACTTACCATGGGTGTAGAAAACAGTACAAGACAATCACACCCTTACTGCATCAGGCATGCTGGGATATACCCACAATTATATCAGCACACAGTACTGTTAACAACATGATGTTATTACTACATGTCTATGTAGTCACCCTGTGCATCAGCAACATGTTACCTGTACCTGCACTGATGTTACAGATTGCAGGAGGTGGCACAGTTTCATCATATGCACAGGGTGTGAACTTGGTATGCCTGAGTCTGCCACTGATACCACCAACTGACATGTATGTGTATGTGTGTTGGTGAGGGACAGCAGTACAAGGTGGGGCAATGTTGATGCAGTGTGTGCATGTATGCGGTAGCCCTAGGTGTTGTCAATTTGCATGTGTGTATGGATGCACACAGTTCCACCTCATGGCTGCCATATACCGGTGTTTGTGGACAGCCACAAACTGTACCTGCCAGGTCATACAGATCAGTGTCTCTGGCCACGGACACGGTACCTGTGCCTTGCAGGGGTGCTACGGACCGTATCCGATACCAATCCAGACTGGGTACTGTCATCAGAAGCAGGTGTTTGTTGACTGGACACAGATCCCTGTTGGGCCTGTCCAGAGCCACGTGCACGTGGTCTCCTGGGGCGGTCTGATGACAGCACAGACCCAGCATTGCTGGGGCTGCTGCTGGCACTATGGGGGCGGCCGCGGCCCTGTTGTCATCTGCGACGACTGCCAGATGCTGCTGTTGCAGGCATACGCCCACATCGACGCCTCAACCATCCACCATTGCCCTGGCTCATGGACATGTAGTTGTGGAACTGATCTAATATGTCCCCACAATGTCTGTCTATGACATTGGTGAAATTACGGATGGCAGCCGCAATGTCACGCATACTGTCAGTCATGGCTGTGCGACATGCTGTCAGCTCCCTAAGACCCTGTCTGGTGTACAGTTCCATACATGACTGTGCCTCCATGACAGCCTGAAACATAGCTGAGGTTGTAAGACCTCTGTGGGCACGTCTGACAGGGGCAGTACGCCCATGGATGCTCCCACAAGAACCCCTGGACATCTGTCTGTGTGGTACCATCTCAGGGCCATGCCCATGGCTGCTGTGTGGGGAAGCATGTGCCACAGATACCACATTACCTTGGTCAATGCCCACTGTATCCTGTCCATCACCTAGGGACATTGGTGACAAAGGATGTATTGGCAGGATGACTGTGTGCATTGATGGGGTTGACAGCTGTGTACTGTCAATTGGCTGACCAATGATGGACCCTGGCACACCTTCCTGTGCCATTACACAGATGTCATTATTATCAGTACCCGTGGCACCTAATTCAGGTTCCCTGCTGCATGACACCAGAGCAGCACCAGAACCTGTGGGAGGGAAACAGGAAACACAGTTTACAATGTCTACACAATGTTATACATTTGCACACTTGCACACTGCTCAGTATGCGAGATATCAACACACAAACACAGGCACACCTGCATGCATACACAGAGCACTACTAAGTGAGCCTAATATTACTATTACTATCAAGACTATTAAAGGTATTGTTAATACACACTCACCAGCATGGATAGGCTGCATTGCTGTTACACAAGAGGGACCTGCAGAAGTGAGGAAATTAATGTCAGTGGGCACAACTGTGCCATTGTTACTGAGTATGATACAGGTCAGTAGTACAACAGTTGCCTTTCACAGGTCAGCTGCTGATATTGAGAATATCACACTTGCACATTAAATACTATGATGACAGCTACAAACCAAGGATACACCTCACACATGCATTATCTACCAGTGTACACAACAGTCAACTATACATATGGCATATTACCTGCACGCCCGTAGTCATGGTGCTGTGTGGCTCCAGCCTCCATCATAATGCAGGTCTGCTGCTGTTGTTGTTGTTGGTGGGCTGGAGCCACGACACTTATGAGTAGTCCCTCCAGTCTGGTGAGTGCGGGATGTGTAGCCACCCCACCACCTGTGGCAACCTGTTGCCTCTGGATATCCGACGCACGCTGATGGACATTTCTGATTAAATCACTGCAGTGATGTCATACCTGCTCATATGTCCTATTATGCGTGCCTATGTCATTTACCCAACGGACCAGGTCTTGCCACAGTGCAGCCCTCTCCTGCTGATTCTGGCTGGTGCGGGAAAAGAGTACTGCATAATCCCGCACCAGGCTCTGGTGTATTTCCTCATCCTCGGCTGCAGAATATGCTGGATTGCGCTGGTGAGCCATGGTCCTGAAAAAGGAAATAAAATTATATCAGCAAAATATGTCAGCAGAATTTGGCACACATACTACACATGCTACACGACTGTTGTGATACAACATATCTCCCATATATAGCATCTGTCTGTCTATTGGTGGATACACATGTAAATGGCCAGGTATCAGTGCTCAGCCAATAACTGTGCAACAATATCTGGCACACTCCATACGACATACCACCAAACCCCAGCAGTCAGAACACTGATTCAGGTCCAAAGTACCTCTTCACTCTGGGGGTTTGTATCGAGGTACTGTATGGGGTACATCATCAACTACTGTGATCTGACCACAAACTAATTGCCCTGGATATACATATCCCACCTCCACCACCAGCGCAAACAACTACAGCGAATAACATTTCAAACGCAAACTTTACACTTCTTAAGACTGAGATGGTATCCTTTAGCCCACTGGGCCAGTGGAAGCCACAACCCATAATGCTGACTCCTTCACAAATGATTTCTACGGACATCTCCACGAATGCATGGATCATGCAATCCCATATAAGACCAAGACACTCTCCACAAAGGGAAAGCATCCTGTCTGGTGGACCCCAGCCATAGACAGATTGTATAACAAAAGATGGAAGCTACTGCAAGACAGAGCATAATTCCATAAAGGGAAGGCATGTCTGATCAGCACTAGTAAAGAGCTATGTTCTCTCATACAAACATCCATGGGCAACTTTGAGAGGGAAATCACCGAGGACACTACAGATAACCACAAGGCCTTCTTCAGTTATGTTAGAAACCTGGTCAGAAACCCTCCAATATGCTCATAGTTAGTACACAACAACAAATGATTCACTGAACCCACAGATATTGGCAACATTGTGGCAGACAGGTTCAGTGCAATTTTCCCCTCTCCCTCTCCCCCAAATGAAGACATACTTATCCCAGCTGAATGTAACCTCCCTGTCATCACAGATGTCCAGGTGAGAGCCGGCCTCAGAAAAACAAAAAACACAGCATCAATGGGACCTGATGGTATCCCCGGTTGCATGCTACATGAACTCCAAGATGAGCTAAACCCACATATAGAAGTGCTATGTAACACTAGCCTGACTACAGGATATGTACCTGTACACTGGCATACAGCAGCAGTGGTTCCACTCCACAGAGGAGGCACCTCTACATACCAATACAATACAACACAATACAATACGATACAATACAATACAATATGCTATTGCCCCTGGGACTACAGCAGCATACTGTTCTGCTACTCTGACCATTGTGACACGTGATGTGATGGTACCTGCTCCTGTCAAACAGTTACACAGGGTGACTCATATTGCATATTACCTATCTGACTAACATTCAGCAGGGGTATGTGTGACATATACTCATGGGGAGTCTTGCTTCTTAACACTGTGTGGTTTATTGCAGGGTATGTCTTATCTGTGGGTAGGAACCTGTGCCTCTGCCATGTG
Organism: Protopterus annectens; assembly: GCF_019279795.1. Lineage (NCBI taxonomy): Eukaryota > Metazoa > Chordata > Ceratodontiformes > Protopteridae > Protopterus > Protopterus annectens. The sequence continues at coordinate 1,262,840,288 of NC_056744.1, forward strand.
CTCTCTACTGTGGTGTTAAGGACGACACACAGCGGTCATTTAGGTTGTGGATGGTGTGAGGTGTTACTATGGTTGTTGGACATCTGTCATGGGTGTGACTTAAGCATGTAAATCCAGGAGTGGTAACCTCTATGTGGGTAGTATGTGTGCACTCTGTGGTGTTGTCAGTCACTGTGCATTGGTAATGCGTTTGAGTGCATTGTCACAGTGTCGTACATGTCACTGTGTCCTTCTCCATATCTGTAGCTGTCATGTGAGGTACTTACCGTGGCAGCCATTGTGTGGTGTGGAGGGGTACACTGACCTACATGTCCATAGCTGACACACCATGTCTGCTGACACATACCATGGACAAGGTATTCCAGGAATAGTGTGCCACTGTTACTATCATTGGGGGGACTATTGTACACATTTATGACCCTGTTCACCCCTGACACATGCAGTGGTGGGCAGCCAATTACATATCTGGTGGTTACTGTTGTAGGTGATTTGAAATGGGGTATGGTACTCCAGTTTCGACACTGGTGTTCACTCCATGCCTTTGTCACCAGGCACCTGTTGCAATACATATGTACACATGTGCCTCACTCAGAATATATATACATCTCTCTCTCTTTATATATATATATATATATATATATATATATATATATATATATATATATGTCTATATATATATATATATATATATATATATATATATATATATATATATATATATATATATATATATATATATATATATATATATATATATATATATATATCTGTATACATATATATATATATATATCGATGTACATATATTGCTATAGATATGGAGGGGGAGTGACAGAGGGGGTGAGAGTGACAGAGGGGATGGGACAGGGGGAGTGTGAGATTGTCATATACAGTCATATCTGTAGATAGTCAGATCTGTCTGTCTATGTATATGTATCTACATATATCTATATCTGTATGTGTGTATTACATATATATGTTTGTACATATTCTATCTATCTACATCTGTCTATGTATTCCTACATCCCTCTATATCTATGTATACATATATGCATATTATATATATATATATATATATATATATATATATATATATATATACATACATACATATATTGACATACATACGTATCCATATGATAGATAGGTATATCAACATGCTTGTTTACAAAACTGTATACACACGCTAACATACTGCTAAACATACATAACTGTGAAACCTACTTTGTACATTGCACTACAACCTACATTCAACCTACATTGATATGTGCACATAGATGCCCTCACATACATATGTATGTACAGCCTTCACTGATAGTTGCTGTATGTCCCCTGCCCTATGCACATCTTCATATACATATAGATACAGACCAATGACACATATGGAGGGTTCACAGTATATAGACTGTTAAAGTATTACTTTACATTACCTGTGTTTGTCACAGCTGCTTGCATTGCCTTTTGTATTGGTGTCCTGCTGCTGCTCCAGTTGTCAGATGTCAGCTTTCTAGTAGGTTTAGTTGAGTGTTTTTGTTTGTGTATTTTCTCTCTCTCTCTCTCCCTACCTCCAGACGGTGCAATGAAAGTAATGCATGTGTGGACTGGGAGTACAGCATGCTTTTGTAGGTATCTGCATATGTTCATGTGATGGCCTCTGCACCAATTGTTAGCCAACATTTGCTAATTGCATGCAGCCAGTTGTGTACTGATTGCAGTTCTCACTGTGATTTCAGGACAGTGCTATAAAAAGGTATGTGAGATAGGTGTAGCCCTTTCAGAGTTTAAGGGCAGGGACCATGCTGGTATGCTGTGGACACTGTTCTGTGAGTGTAAAGGTTAGTATCTCTCTCATATTTCCGGCTGTGTTGTAGATTAACATTTCTCCATTCATTTCTCCAGTTTCCTGTACTAAGTGTGTATGTACACTGACACCTAAGACTACTACTACTGTTAATGTGGGTGTGTGTGCTTTCCTGTGGGACATGTGGTGTAACTGGTATATAGCAGTGGCTCTTGCACTTTGTTGCTATGGCTTCAATATTTGCCCTTTACATTCACTACTTGTATGCCTGCTAGGTGTCTTGACTGTAGTGTGTTGCTGTGGATTTCCTATTTTCCATGTACATTCACACCTTGGAATGCTTGCTATATCTGCTAGGGTGTTACTGCATGCAGTGTGGTCTGGCCATGGTGTGGGCCTTGACATCTATTAGGGTATTTGAGTATGCTGCTGAGCAGGCCCCAGAGACTCTCAGGTGCATCTTTTATCTGCCTCATGGAATGATACATATCAGTGGGGTACACCCATTAAATTGTCTGGTATTCTGCAGTTGTGACTGTGGGTTAGCATGAGCATATGTATTACTACACTATTTCCGACGTGCAAGTGGTGCATACTTTCAGTACTTCATAGTTACCATTGCATGTGTTGTAACACCTTTCTGCCTACTGTTTGTACATTTCACAGGGAGTCTGTGGGGCATCCCTGTAACTCAGTCACTGTTGCTATGTCTAGGCTCTTAACTATTCAAATATGGCAGTGTCAGACCTCTCAAGTGTACAGATATTTGCAGGATGTCCACATTGTTGCCTCATATTTTGGTCCATATCTCATAAACAGCTTTTTCTGGCAAATCACTCAGGGCTCAAGTCAGACTATAGTGACAAACATTTCAGTTTCAGACTTCGTACCCTTCCAGACATCCAACATAATGCAAAACCTGTTACTCTCTCAACTGTCTAAGTTTGTCAGAGCAATATTTGAAATGTGTCCCTGTTTTTGGGCCTTTGCTCCACATTTTTTATTACTTAGTCTGGATGTGTTGCTGTAAGAGGTTGTGGGGTATGGGCAGTGATTATCCTGCTGTGAGTATGTGTGTGGCTTGCAAGGTGCTACAGTGACATTATTACCTACTAGCTACCAAGTAGCATGGCTGTTTCTGTTCACACACTACTATTATAGAAATCCACTACATTTGACAGTAAATATACATGAAATGCTTTGTGTACTACACATCCTATATTCCCTTTACATTCATTCCTACTATTGCATGATATATTTATTGTAGCACAATGTTCTTATATAGCAGTCATGGCTTAGTGGTAAGTCATGCAAACTACTGTTTCCTGGGTTCGGGACTGACAGTGGGATTTTATTTTGCTTTTGAGCAGACTACAGGCCTTGTCATTCAGAGTGACTAAGGCACTTTTAAGCAGTTGTAACCAGGTTAGCACTGGTTTGTGTAGAGCTCACGCATGTACACTGGCGTTCAGCTCCGCTCATACCCACTTACAACTGCTTAAAAGTGCTTACTCTTGCGCACACCAGCGCTAATTTCTTTGAAAGAAATGAAAATGGGGAGACAGGAAAGTGGTGTAAAAGGGGTCACAAAGAGGGTAAGACAGTAGGGAAACAAGCTCAAGTTTTGCAGGAGGTATGTAGGTAAGGCCCAAAGCTGCCCATTTCTTCATCAGCAACAGCTGTGCATATGTTTGTAATTTGGTGTGACATTTGAAACCTTCCACCCCTGAGAGAGGTGTAAGGACAACAATAATACTTGTTGTACAGCCAATTGTAATTGACAGTTTCCATGTACAGCAGACATGTGTGCAAAATGGGCAGCTATGTATGGGGCGTAATTTTTTTGTGGGTACAGAGTGCCCTTTTTTTATTTTCAGGTGAGAGTGGTATGTCAGGTACAGGAAGTCGGTATAGCTGGGGAGGTAGGTTGGGTAGGTTAACAGACAAAACAAACAAGATGCATACAGGGGTGGTGTATGACACATGTGGGGGGTTACACAATTGATGGGGATGGATGTTTGGATATCTCGAGCCCATGAGCCCACAGATGGCAACAGTGGAACTGAGATCCCCACCCATGGGCAGTTGCCACTGTGCCTTCACTGCCCAGGACAGGGCTGTGCTGGGGGCTGTGTAGGCCGGGCAGCAGGCACGCCCGTTAGTTGTGCCACCCGTACCTCAAGCTGGCGTAGGGGCCCAAGAAAAGTGTCCCGGATCTCCCTATGCACCACAGTCCGAACATTACGGAGGGTGAGGGGATGTTCTCCTCCGGCCACACTTGCAGAGAGGGGATGAGCCCCATCCCCTGCAGCGCTTCCACCCGCAGGTGGCACAGGGCCACCAGAGGAGGGTCCGGCCTGGGCACTACTGCCAGGTGCACTCGCCAGCTGAGGAGGGAGAGGTGGGTCCGCTGGAACCCGCCTTCCCTGTCGTCCTATGTTTTGCATTATGTTATGACAGTTTGGGTTAGTAACGTACAATACCATTCACAATTAGTTGTAACAGCATGCATTAGTATTCCCATTAACCAAACACCCATATATTCAAACCATTGAACATCAAGCATAACACATGCATAATTTGAACAGCAATACACAATCCAGCAACATGCAGGGTTGATTGATGGCAACAGGCCATCAGGTTTGGATGTATGAACAGGGCAGATGCATCAACGTGCATGCAAATATGTATGAACCAACAGGACAAATGTCCAGGGGTGTTAATTGTGATTGCACATACCAATTTCATGTGGAATGGATTATATGTGGTTATAGGGTAGGGTGAAGAAAATTTAATTAACTTCAAATACCAATACATATGCTGTATATTTCTAATAGCTGCAGATATATACACACTACAGTTCTGCCTACAGTTTCCTATGTGATAACTACTTCAGGTTGGTGATAGGAATGTTACTGCTACATCAATATACATTTTCATTTTTATTCATACACATTCATATCTGGCTCTGTTCAGCTACATCATCCTGCTACATTTGCTTTATATAGCTATAGACAACTGTGGATGTTTGGTATTTCAGACAACCATACTATCTGCATATTGCAGACTGAGAGCAGCATATCCAGATTTTGGGACACACATTCCAGCTGCGGTACCGTTTTCAACACATGTTACTGTTTGGTTCTGCCTGTCACATTCATTTCATTCTGTACTGACTGCAGTATACTTTATTCAGTTGTTATTACTACTTTATTGGTGGATTCATAACTCTTTCTCACACTCTCTCACTTGTTTTATTTTTACAATTCAGGATGGTACTTAATTCTAGGCTTTATTGACATGTTTTACCTGTAGTTATAACAATCCTTTCCAACAGTCTCACTTCTGTCATGTTTCTATATTTCAACAGGGATATATTTCACACATGTGTTTTACTCAGCTTCTGCAGCTGTACTTTTCAGCCTGCTGCAGGTTATGTAATATTATATTACAGGTGGGACATCTTTATTTCAGACTTGTTTCATTTTTATGTTTGGATTACAGGCTGCATCACACTTTTGTAATCAAGCAATACTTGCAAACCCTCTTACACTGTTACTTGCACATTTTATTAATTAGTGACTACCCTGCACGCTTTTGCTAACTGTCATACTTATATATTTATTTACAGTTACAGGGAGAGAATTACTGACCTGTCTGGTGGCGCAACCGTGCCAGCCTATCGCCATAGTCTCAGCGGTTCGCAGAATGGACACCTGCAGCTATAATATAAATAAAGTAATATTGGAATACACATCTCCATAATATCAGCTAGGTTAATTTCTTACATAAATAATTACATGTAACTTACTCAGTAGTGGGGCATTGGGCATTTGCCGGGCCTCCTGGATCCAATGGTTCAGTTGGTCCTGCTTCTGTCTCTTCAGGTCCGCATGGTGGTGACGGACCTGCTCACCAGTCCTTGGTATCCCTGTGGCACTGGTGAGATCATGAGTCAACCGGTCCCACGCCTCAGCCCTATATGCTCCCCACAGGACCTGGCCCTGCATGAGTTTGGCCTCATGATTGTGGACAAGGAGCCAAACCATATATTTGGACTCCTCAATGCCCCACCTCTGTGCTCGGAAGCAACTACCCTCACCTACACCTGACATCCTGGCTGCAAGTCTGTTCTACAATTGGTTATGCTGTGTATTCCCGCCTATGGGGCTTATATATGCCATTTTTCCCGCACTTATCTGTGATTGGCCATTTTGGAATTGTATCAGCTTCACAAAACCTGCTTTGTCATGCTCCTCTTTCTATTCATTCCTATATATATGCTATTACTGCATTTCTAAGCGCAGCTGTCATGGCTTACTGGTTCAGTACTTTGACTATGGTGCATGGTATCCTGGGTTCAAACCTGGCTATTGCTTTTTATATTTTATGTCTGTCCACACAGGCTAGGAGGTGTGTCTGTGTAAAGGCAGTTTTGATACAGCTTGCTCAACGTTGCCCATCGGTTAGCTTGTTGGCACGGTGCGCAGTTCTGCGCAAATGGGTTATGCTGGTTTACACGTCATTTGGCTGTCAGCACGCATATTACGGTCAGCTCAGCTACGGGCACACAGTTTCAGCATGTTAAAATGCTGCTCAACTCTGGGCACTCATTTTACACCTGTTAAACCACTGCTCACCTACGGGCACTCATTTTAAACCTGTTAAAACACTGCTCACCTACAGGCAGATGTACTCAACTTGTTAGACTGTAGCTCAGCTATAGGCACATCTGACATTTTTTTTTTTTTTATTATCTCACATTTCTTCAAAATACATGGCCCATTTCATTACATTTTACATAAAATATAATTTTATATGTGTACATATATGTCAGGGACTTGTTTTGTGCTTATTTCACTAAAAATAAAAATTGATGTTGTGGGTCTCGAACCATGACTGCCTGCTCTTCAGCCAATGTCTCTACTGCTACGCTATTGCTTTTTGGTTTACTTTGCATATTTACTTCTTATATGCTTTTCCATTGACTGCTAACTGTGGCTAAGCTATGGGCACGCCCGCGCAAACGAGCGCACTCATGGGCAAACATCTTTACAATTTAAAAAAAAATATATAAGATGTTCATTTCTACATTTTATGTTCATAGTCTGTGGGGGCATGTGTTGTGTTGTGTTTATTCACATTTACACGGACTCTGTCGTGGGGGTTTACTTTTGGGACTTTTACTCTTCTGGGGGCATGTCCGTTTGCATGGCTCGGCCTACGGACACGCCCCCTACTGTCTTCCACGGACCTTGTTAGCCTTAGGTGTGATTCAGCATGCCCTCATGCATATGCATGACATGCTGATGTCACACCATTTAACTGCAGCCTCCGTGTAAGCCTTGGAACTCTTACACAGAGGCTTCGTGAATCCTGCCCAATGTCTTTGTATAACGGCAGATTGCTGTTCTTCTGCCTGTTGTGGTATACTGCTTCTTCATTTTGATGTACTGAGCATGTGTATGGGACTTGAGTTCCCATGCATACCCAGTACATCAATGCTTGAAATGGAAGCAATGGAGAAAAGAAAATCTCCTTGCTCCGTTTTCTATCTTTTTTTTTTTTAATTGTAAAAAAAAAAAAAAAAGGTTTTGGGGCAGTTTATACCAATGGAAAAAAGTCTGGGTGACCACACCTTTTTCTGTTGGTATATTGTGGGATTTACAATGGGCACGCTCGTTGGGCTGGCCAATCAGCGTGCATGTTTTCGAATATTGATAGGGAGTTCTTGTATAATCACTTTTAATCAGGTCTATATTAGAACATCTAAGTGTCAGAACTTCGAATGTTCTAATATCGAACCCAATACATCTAACCCTACACTAAACTGTACATACACCGTTAACTATCCACTTACCTTAACCCAAACCCTAACCATAAGGTCCATCACTATCACACACTCACCTCGCCCGCGCCCTAACCCTAACTCACCTACCCCGCCCTAACCCTCATGTCCACACATTCGCACATTTACCTTACCCCGCGCCCATACCTAACTCACCTTACCCTCCCTAACCCTCATGTCCACACAATCACACACACTTACCTGAACCTGACCTGTAGCATTCCACCACAGCACTGGAAATAGCAAAGCAACAAAAACAGACAACTAAATTCTTTCCCTGGGAAAAAATTCAGTTTTCTGCAGCTTCGCTATTTTCTGGGTTCGATATTAGAACATTCGATGTTCTGAAACATCGATGTTGTAATATAGACCCTTTTAATCACTGAGTGCTTTTGTTCTCCATAAAGAACTCCATCACTCTGATGAAGTTCTGTATGGAGGATGAAAGCACTCAGTAATTCAAAAGTGATTAAATATTGCCACTTGGTCATTCTATTTGCACTTTGGGATTTCTTTTTTCTTATTTTGATGCAGAGAACTTGTTTAACTCCAGGTTCATGATGTCAGTAGGGACTACAATAGAGAAAGCCAAAGAAAGAGATGACTGATTTGAGGAACCAGAAATGAACACAGCAGAGTTATCCATCTCAAGATGAGGCACTTCGGCAGTCTGCTGTGGTGACAACGGCTATTTATAAATGTTCTTCTTTTTGTTGCTGGAAGACGGAAGAACTGAGGAACCAGTAGGTTCTATTGTAAAGTCAAAAAAAATATGCCTTACTCCTGGCAATGTCCAGCAGCAGTAGTCTGTTAAACAGGAAAGCAGAACCAGGTCAATTTTTGCTGAAAAAATACAGTGTAAAGCACTATGAACACTTACCTTACTTATGAAAAGTAAAATAGCACAAATTTTACCAAGACAATAGTTTTAAATTAGTTTTACCAACTTTTTCCACGAAAGAAAAATGTAATGTTCCTGTTTAAAAGTTAATAAAATGCACATGACAGTAAATTACAGCACTTTCTCCTAGCTTCAAATTAATAATTACTCGGAAAAATCCCATTCTGTGATACAATTCAAACATGGAAGTTTTTTTTCTTAAAGGAAGTTATCGGTCCAGTAATGGAAAACATTAGCTGATTGCCAGTCCATGAAAACCTGCAAGCGGAGCACTCTTTGGTGTCATGAAAGCTCAACAAGGCTTGGTGCCCAAACCACTCTTTTTCTTTAGTTTAGCTTGAGATGATTAATGGCTTGGGAACATGGAAGGTGCCCTTGAAGCTTTGGAAGCTGGCAGGTTGTTGTACCCTATGCAGGATGCAATACATCCAGCATCTACTGTTATGTTAATTTTATTTATACACTTGTTCTATGTGAGTGAGCCAAAAAAAATATTGTAGTGTATTAATCAACAGCCTACAAAGAAAGAAGTTATTTGGGATGCTTGGTTTCAAATTAATATGCCTTCACCTAACAAGGGAAGTATTTGGGATGAGTTGATATAATATCAGAAACAGGGCTTCTAGCATCTATGGCATATTCAGTAGAGTAATATTGATCATCTGTCTATAAGAGAAGGGGAATGATCTATAAAGTTACAGAAATTAAATATGAATCTGTTTGAAAAAAAAACAGAAAAAATTGATTGGAAAACAATTTTACAGAGGTTTACAACCCCCCTTTCCTAATATCAATGTAAATGTCATTTAATGCATTCTGGTAATGGACAGCACCTGGTATTTTCACTCACATACTGAGCTTATAATAACTAAAGTGATGTGCGAGGTTATAACTGCAAGCAGCACATTTCATTTTCTTAGCACAGAAGCTTATCATGCAATAGCCATCAGTGCCTTAATCCCTAAACTAGATTATGCGCTGTCTGTGTCTGCCAGCTCATCAGAGCAGAATAGTAATTTGTTACAATTGTCTGGTAACAAAATTATGAGTCATCTCCTTCTGTGCAATACTGAACACCACTGATTCATAATACATAAAACAAAATGGCTTCCCATTTCTACCAGAGCCAACCACGTGCTGAATTCACTAAAATTTAAACTGTTGATAGATCCTGCCCTTCACTTGTGAACAGACTAAGACTACATGAAATTTCTTACACTTAAAGAACCTTTAAAAGAATTATGCTAAACTGACATAATTCTCCTTCGTTATCAGTGAAAAATCTTTCATGAGGCAAATCCCTGCTTTCTGGAACTCTTAAGGACCTAACTACCATACAAAAACTGCAATCTTTAAAGAAAGAATTTAGACAACAATTTCACAAGGAGTTTAAATTCACCTATCTTAGAGATCCTGATTAACATTGTTATGTCCTTTCATTCATAATAATGTATAGTCTTGTACAAACCGCCTACATGCATAACTATAAATATAGACAGAGATGTAACTTTGTACAGAATAACTTCCATGTAACCTTAATCTTATCTTATGAACATTTTTGGAAAGTAATGTATTATGCCCATCTAACTATAGGACTTCCTCTGTGTCCCCCTTGGGCTATACCTCCTACCTAATTTTATGCATTTTAGATGTTTTTTTATGGATGGACATGGAATGCGTAATTATTATTGAATGTCATGCTGAAATTTGACAAGGGACTATATTGCTTTAAAACATCAATTGATTTTAATTGCATTCAGTGCACATGATATAAAATGCCTGAGTTCAAAGTTTTGCATTTATCTGATGAAGTCTTGACTCTCAAGATGAAAGCGCTTATATTGTATTTAAGAATAAATTATTTGGCATCCGCTTGTGGTATTGGACTTCTACTGTGATTTTTCAAGTTTTACAATTACATACTGCTGCTCCAGTGTCTTTATTTTGGTTTATATGCCTCCTACCTAACCAATATGGAGTCTCTATATTTTAAGCCAAACTCCATTCTCCTAAGAGACTTCCATCAAGTGAGAGACTTATTCATCCCCAAATATGGAGGGAGATACAATATCAATAATAGGCAACTCTTTCCCCCAGCTATTGTAAACTCCTCCCTGGTCAAATCAAACCACTCAGCCACATTCACCTTAAGACTGAAACTAGACACATCCTCCGATACCTCATATTCAGAGAGTATCAGAAAATTAATCTACTAAAACTGAGTGATGATCTGACTAAATTCAAAAGTGCCTTCCACCTTGATGATCCCACTGCTTCTGCAGAATCTTTTATAGTTGCATAGATGCACCTATCTGCCTCAGAAGTAAATAGAACACAGCATTCAGAAATAAACCACTATGGTGGGACCGTAATGTAAACAGGCTCTATAATAATAATAATAAGAAGAAATAAACCACTATGGTGGGACCGTAATGTAAACAGGCTCTATAATAATAATAATAATAATAATAATAATAATAAAACTCTCTGTGCACAGAAAAATAAGTCTCTCTCAAGAAGCCAAACATGATCTTGTTAAATTAAACAAGGACCTCTAAATCCTGTTCAACTAAACAAAGCTTGATATGAAGTAAACATAACAATCCAGGTGAAGCATAACCACAAAGCCTTCTTTAACTCCATTAGAAATCTAAGAAACAATGCTCTGCACTTCACAGAGCTAATAGTAAATGACACTACATACTCAAACCTAGAAGACATAACCAGTCTACTAGCAAACTCATCTGCAACTTTAACCCCATCTCCTCGCCAATATTTTCAAATCAAATATCCACATCTACCCCCTCCTCAACTCTCCAAAGAGCAAGGTCTCAAGGGACTAAATAAGGCTAAGAATACTACATCTATGGGACAAGATAACATAACAGTCTGCATACTGGTTTGCCTGAAACATGAATTCTCTGACCCCCTATAGAATCTGTTTAACATTAACCACAAAACAGACATTGGTATTGATGAATGCAAGACAGTAACTGTCATTACATTACACAAAGCAGGGGCTGCAAATTTATCATCATCACTCCTCCCCCCTTTCCCATTTCTACATATGGCTGTTATGTTGCATCAACTGTTGTCATCTCTGTGTATTCAGTGCCAATTTCCTATCTTCTTCAACACTCATGCCTGACTGTCATAGATCTTTTCTCATACAATACATCCCCCTCTTTGCTGAATGCCCTCGTTTTCTCTTACCTTCTTCCTGTCTGCTCCAAATCTGCTTCACCAGATTGCCTTCTGCTTTTCTGCACATGTGTCTGAACTACCATAATCTGTTCTCTTTGACCTTTTCTGCAATTGGAGCTACTTGGCTTCTGCTCTTATGTCCTCATTTCTTTGTCTGTCCCACAGTGTGCATCCTACCACACCTCTCAGGCACTTCATTTACATCACCTCTAGCTTCCTCACCTGCTCTGCCTTTACTGCCCAGGTTTCCATACCATACAGTAGTACTGGTTATACCACTGTTGTATACCTTATTTTTCAGCTTCTCTGGCATTTTTCTGTGACACAACACACCTAGCACTCTGTGCCAGTTGGCCACAGACCCTCTTATTCTTGCTTTGACCTCCTCATTTAGACTACCCTTCTCCTCAATCACCCAACCCAGATACTTGAAGCTGCTAGCCTATTCCTCTATTCTCCCTTCTATCTCAGATTTTCAGCTTCTTATCATTTCCCCAATTTGCTACTATTACAACTGTGTAATCTGTACTCAGTTTCAATCCTTGTACCTTCAGTTTTGCATTACCTTCCCCTATCTTTTGCTGAAGTTCTTGCACATAGTCTACCTGGGAGACTTTATCTATATAATACCTGAGTGTGGGATGGTGTTGAATACCTTCTCATGGACAACATAGGCAGTGTGCACTGATTTACCCTCATATACTGTCCAAGTTACTATTTTTGTAGAAGTCAAACCAGATTAAGAAAGCAGGACCTGCCCTTTACAAATCCAGACTGGATTGGCTGAACCCATATTTGATTAGTAAATAGGGATTTAGGTGACCTATAGATGCTCAATCCAATCCAGTCTGGCAGTATTCAGCCTGGGGAATCTAAGTGGACCTACCTTGACTGTGCTTGGCAGGATGCAGTGAATGAAATGAATGATTTAAATGCTGTCAGTGGCTGAGTCAGAAGCTATGAGCAAGCCAGACACTGGGCAACTGCCATGATTAGATATGCTAAAAAGTACCTTGCATGGGATGACAGCGTGATGGGAGCTGGCTCGTTGGTCAAGCCACCATTAATTGAGATGGAGGAGTTTCTTGCCTCTCTGTGTAAGAGATTAGACTCACCACTATCTTATGGTGGAGTGTTAGATCTGAATGCCAAACTGCAGCATTCTCCTGATATTTCCATTGAAGATGCTCCAGCTGCATGTCAGTACTCTTGCTGCAAGTGTAAATTGCTGAATCGTGTTGACTGCTGAATCATGTTGACTGCTGAATCGTGTTGACTGCTGAATTGTGTTGACTGCTGAATTATGTAGTTTAGTGCATACTACTAAATGTTTGTTTCTCTGTTATGTAGAAACATCAGGGGGTCAGATGACAAGAGCACCTCCACCCGGTAAGCTCTATCCTTTCATGTTCTATCACTGTCTGTCATAATTATTATTTCTGCACTGGGAATAAAGTAAAGGTGATGCATCTTAAGTATGGGTATTTTGATTTGGTGTCTTTAATGGTGACATACTGTCTATCACCCCAACCATGGCTATACCATTGCCTGATGTTGAAAATGAGCCTGAATATGAGAATTATGGTGATGAGCAGCTGGAATGATGAAGGAGCATGGTGTATTTGTTGGATACAGGAAATGTATGTATGTATGTAGATCTCATATCCATTTAGTGGACATATTTTCTGTGTCTGTTGAACCCACACAAGATACACAGACTGTCAGTGAAGGTTAAACTGCTGCTGAAAGTTCTAGGCTGAAAGGTATGTTTCCACCTTTGGCACAGCCCTCATTGTATGATGCAAGCTTCAAAAGGCATGCAGACAACAGGAACAGTTTGCTTACTGGTGGTCATAGATGCCACAGATATTGCCCCTATCATAATATCTGCAACCCAGCAAGGGTGAAAAGCCATCATAGAGGCATAGGTGTGCAGCAACTCATGCTGTGTAGAGCTGGTACATGTTCTACAGTGTGATGATCTGAGATATTGCATTTACAGTATGTGTGATATCACTGACATGTTCGGTTGCCTTCGGGCAGAATTAAGGCCTTCTGTTGCTCACAGAATGCATGCCAGACATGTATAATGTAGTTGTTACAGGTCTAACTTTATTGTTGATGGCCAACATACAGTTGCAAGGCCTTTGCCAAGCATACACAGCACCACCACTTCTACTACAACATGTAATGTGGAGTTGTGTGCAGGCAGATGAAGATGCCCACTGCCCATCACTCAATTTGACATAGCCTGCCTACTACTAGGCAAGGTCTTGTTATTGCCTGTAACACTCCAAGAGAGGCAGCTCCTGAAGATGGGGGCACATGGGATGGTGACAATCCTTCTGAAGGTGCCATGAACCTGTCTATAAGACCCCACAACAGTGCTACAACATCTGCTGAGTATGTGACCTGGCAATGGCACACATATTCCACTGTGCAAACAATTCTAGACACTTCACAAAGGTTACTGCAGCTAAATGATGCTACATGTACCCCTTTGTACTTTCTTGCTTGTTGTACCTATGTCTGATGCACAGTATTGTCAGTCTATGCAAGGGAATGTACAGTCGATTGCAGTTATACATTTGCTCCAGCCAATGCTTCTTGGCCAATGCCACGGCGTACAATACTTGCCTTCTTCTAGCATGGCCATCCACTTACTCCTCATCTAACTCATCCTTCACAGCCTGGTGTGATGAGAAATGTTCTACATGCATATGTTCTCCCTGCTGAAACTCTTTCCTCAATATTATGATATGTAACATTGCACATGCTAAGAATATCTTTGTAGATGTGCTGACGTCATGCTTCAGGGCACTACCAGATACATCCAGGCAGTGAAAGCATTCCTTCTCTTAGCCCAAATACATGCTCAACAGATACCGGGTTTCTGATGCCATATCTGTTGCCATTGTCTGCCATGCTGTGTAGATTTCTAATTAGTGTCATTAACCATTGCTCCAGGACATATCCAGCATTACAAATAAGGTGCCTCTGGGGAAAGTCACTGCTCACAAACCATTGATACAAGTCTAACATGTGCTATATGTGGGAATTATGGATACTACACGAGTGGACTGAAGACACACTGAAAATTATACTCTGTGCATTACAGGCCATCTGGCAGTTTATAGAGTCATGTTAACTGTTTGTTTACCTTCTTTTCAGCTCACTAGGTGGGGCCTTTATTTCAATCTGTGTGCAGTCTCTGGCCACAAAAACCTTAGTGAAATTGTTGGCATCATAACATTTCTGCGTAGTGCTGACTCTCTCCTCTTTGATATGAGAAAACCACATATGATCCCCACATGCTGCAGCATGGCATTGAGGAATTGGTGGGGTATCCTTGAGGCAGATACCTGAGGAATCCACCCACTGTATCCCCATCTGGTTGCTGAATGGTTCCTGTAGTTAATATTCTCAAAGCTATAGATATCTTAGTATCCACTGGGATAGCTAGTCTACAACTCCAATGGGCCTGCAGATAAGGACACCTCATATCAACCAGCTCATGCATGGTGTCTCTGTCCACATCTCTCAGAGCCACACACTCCAGGGATCTAAACCTTGTCATCACAATGAACAAAACATGCTGGAGGGATAGATTCCTGACCCAGAGACTCCCCATACTCTGGAATAGACTGCCCATACATGTCAAGCAGAGTGCCTCCTTGGCCTTCTTCAAAAGGAGCCTTGATGATTGGATGGGAGATAGGAAATTCACCTCGGGGATCATATCAGTCGCCCTGCTAGACAGGGGCCCAGGGAAGTAAATATTGTGGGAAGAAATATCCATGGAATAGTTTGGCTGGGCTTGTATAGGCCCTAGGGCCGATAGTCTAGTACCAACCTATGAATCTATGAATATGGTAGTGGTGCATAATGTCAGTGCCATAAAGGCCATGAAATGTTAAGTGCTGTCAGATGACACAGGGGCTTTGAGTATGAAAACACAACAGCCTGGAACATATACATATTTATTAAAGTTGTCAGCACCTGTAACTTTGTTCTAACATTCCCCTTTTGTAACACCAGGGTTTTATGGTGGTCAAATTCACTGGCCATAGCACTTCAAGTCACTGATTTTAAACTATTTTGAGTCACTCTTTCATGCTATTTTCCTTACTTACCAACACAGAGTCCCTAATTGTAATAATGTTGCCAATTTTCCTGCTATTATAGCATTTTTGCATATACTGCTAGCAATTATGATGCCTGGTCTTCCGCCCTTATGCTCAATGTGTTTTTGAACAGAGGCATAGCTGGATCTGGTAGCATCAAGTGCCGCTTCTTGATCTAGTGTACTCTAACTCTCTTACTGTGAGAACAACAAAAAAACTCCTTCAATCTGGTACTCCTCAACAGTAATTGAGGAAAATGCGCTGGGATCTAATACACACTCCTTGCCCTTATTAGAAGCATAGAAGGGTCAACCACAACTCACCCTTTCAGCTCTTCAAGTAAAGAGCCAAAAAAAGTACTTCACTGTATTATTGTTGAAAAAAAAAACTTCACTGTATTAAGTTAATCTGTATATTTTACAGTTTGACCTAACAGAGTTAGATTCATACCACCCCCCACCCCAGCTCTTAACAATCATGAGCAATCAAAACAAACAAACCAAAAAAAAAAAAAACAACCAACCAACCAACAAACAAACAAAACAGCCATTTATTTTACTGGCACACCAACCAGGTGGCCAGATGCATGGCACCCCCTTTCCTGTCCCAGCTATTCAGGTCTTGTATCTATGCC
The DNA here is from genome assembly GCF_019279795.1 of Protopterus annectens. NCBI lineage: Eukaryota > Metazoa > Chordata > Ceratodontiformes > Protopteridae > Protopterus > Protopterus annectens. The sequence continues at coordinate 1,262,856,800 of NC_056744.1, forward strand.
CTGCCATGGATCCTCCTTCCACTCTACATACATCTATAAAAATTGTTTTTTTTTTCTGTAACACACACTGCTTGCTACAAATGTAGCAAACAGTTGCTACAGTTTATTACCTGTCTGCACAGAGTACTACAGTGCACATGTATTAGTCGAAAAAAGTCTTCTTTTAAACTGGTTGCTGCAAATATTAAATGTAGCAGTTACTACAGTTTATATACTGCCTGAACAGAGTACTATGGCACTCATGGTTCATGTCTTAATTAAAGAAATTTTTTTTGTTTTGATTTAATAAACTGTAGGAAACTGTTTGCTACAAATGTAGCAAACAGTTTCTACAGTTTAGACCACACACAGATCACTGCAGTTCTGAGGTTTCACTATAAATGCAATACCAACTTATAAAAGCCAGTACTGCACTAAAGATAGATTGGGATCAGCGATTGCACCCCCAACCCTTTGTACCTGGGACAATTCGCCCTCTCAACCCACCCTAGCTACATTTCTGCCTATTATGCTCTCTACATGATAGAGAAAAAAAAGAGAAAACTCCCTTTGATCTCTTCAACATTAGAGGAGCAACAGGTCCTAGCCCTCCATGCCTCTCTTGCTCTGTACACGAGGGCACAAAAAAAAAAGAGACTGAGCTGGTGCTTCTCTGCAGTAGTAGAGTGCCAGGTCATAAAGCCCATCCTCACCCTACATGGGAACTAAAAAAGAAATGTAGCTAATGATCATGCCACCAAACACATTATTCTCCAGGCATTTGCCCCCTTCACCCCACCCTAGCTACGCTACTATGAATTGCACACACCATGCTTGTGACTGCTCTTTGTACACATTTGCTGATCACAGTGCCGCTTATGTTTCAGAATCCAAGCCATGTTATAGACATAACTTTTTAATCTGGTACATATATAGTGACTTTGTGAAATCCCTTTCAGTATTTGTGAATTTGCAGTTTTTTTACTGTGTATTTTATTTGGGTTCAAAAAAAGTTTTTTTTAGTGGAGTTTTAACATCTTAATTTTTGTCCTCTAATTCTAACATAGTATGATCCATACTGTGTTAGTTTTTCTCCTGACATATGCACTTAAGTTTGCTGTTGCTCCCAAGCAATGTTGCCATTCAGTGGCACTGTTGGTCATTTTTAACATCCATTTCCTATATACTTGACCAAAATAAGGATTATCTTAAACTTTTTCATCCTTGTATCTGTCTGACCAACACAAGGACTCTTCCACCTTCACCATGTTGAAAAGTAAAGGCATTGTTAACAGTGTGTATTTTTGTATAACATCTATAACTAACAGCACTTGTTACAATTTGCATCAAATATTTTCTTAGCTCCCTGGAAAGTAGACTTTGAACCTATGTTATCTATATAAAGCTACTAAACAATGGTTAGTAAGTGATCAACACAACACTATCATAAACTAGTACTAGGGCATGATAGATAAGCAACTATATCTACAAGTACATCTATTTAAAAAATGGATAAAGGATTCAGATATCTTATTATTGCCTAATTGCTGTGGAATACCATACCCCTAGCAGCCTACACAGATCATTTTTTTGAAAAGTAACATTAAAAAGCATAAGATAAACAAAAGTAAATATGTGAACAATGTCTTAAAACTGTACAAATAGCAATGTTTTACTAAGAAGTATTCTTTGCAGTGATAACAGTTATTGCATTCATAGTATTTTGAAAACTATTACAGTATATAACATACACAAACCCAAAATTATATTTTTGCTTAATTTTCACAAAAATTGTCATATCTTGGAAACTGTATAACCTAGTCATTTATTCATAGAACATTTTTATTAACCAGGCATAAGTTCTTACATGTCTTCAAGAACTTCCTCTATGAGTGCATATTTATTGATATATTTACAGAAATCTGAAAACAACTGCTTAATTGTTATAATTAGCAACATAAGTAACAATAAACATCACTAATGATGTGCAACTTGCAGTGCAAATATGAAAGACAGTTTTCTTCATCTAAGGTTTCACCTGATGTCATGCAACAATTTGTAACTCATTTGTTTTTTGATATGTTAAGTAAACATGAAATGTTATTTATTTCCATATTACTAGAAACGTGGCTTCTTTCCAACTTGGACTTTCCCGATTAACAAATGTTAAATAAATAAAATAAATAAAAAATATATATTAGGTTTAGTGTAATATAAATCAACATTAACAATGAAGTTTCCTGCCTCCCTCCATGGCATATAACACAATACCCCTCAATAACATGTAGAGCTGTCCGCTATGAAAATATGAACATAAATATGAAAATATGAATAATAAGTTATGAACACTGATTAATTTCTTTACTGCAGAACATACTAAATGAACAGACTTGATGTTATTGTGTTAATAACACCTTGTACTGTCTAATATTGCATATTATTAGTAGTAAGTCACTTAGTAAATGAAGACAGACCCAAAATGTTCTGGATAACATAGGGAGCTATGGATGTGAACTGGAAGTGTACAAAAAGGTGCTATAGGCTTGAATGAAATAGGCTTGAATGAAATATACAGTAATCAATTTGGAATAATGTACTCCTTCCAGAACTATCTTTACAGCAGCAAAGGCAACATTAATTTCAACAAATACCAATTGCTCTGCTAAAAATCTGTGGCTCAAATTTACAACATGCCATCGATGAATCACAAACACCATGACAATGAATTTTTGGAACTTAAATTCAAAATTTGATATATAAAAATGACTATGAGATGGCATTTGCAAGTGGAATAGAACAATTCCACATAAGTAGGTAGCAGTGTCCCTGAAATGACTATTGTGAAAGTCTTATATACAAATTTTATATAGTTAAAAACTTATAACCCTGCATGACAGTCAGTTAAATGGTAGTTGATAAAAGTGGAAAAAAAGTGAGAGTATCATTAAATTTGATTTTCATTTTCAATGCAGGTCAATAACTTAGACAAAACTAAACCATTCATGTTTGGTAATTTGTCAGTATTCTTGAGGACGAATTCTCTTCCACTATTACCACACACATACTCCACATCTGTAAAAATCACTTTGGACAGAGTTTTTCTGGCATTTTCCAAAATTAAAAATAGCAGTTCAATGGGTCTTGCAATATCCCTAGATGCCTGCTAGGAAGTGGTAAACCCTGTTATGTTGCACCCCATACAGTTGTCCAGTTACCTTATGTACCAGCATTAAAAGTTAGGATACAACTGTAATCATTTACAATATAGCAATGCAGCAAAAGGCATTTAACTCTCAAACTGGCACACTAGATTCAGAGCATTATGGGTATTTACACGTCTTAAAGTCACAGATACACATTTCAAGTTGCACACACTTTCATCATTCCATTTCTCAAAATGGCACACTAGACTCAGAGCACTATGGGTAGATGCACATTTAAAGCTGTGCACACTTTTCTCTTTCTTTGAGGTGAGGAGATGGAATTATTAAACTCTTTCTCTCTAAATACTGGTACTATGCTGGTCTTATGTTTGATGCACATATATCACATTCTGTTTTATTTTTATTTATTTATTTGTTTATTTTATATTTGTTTACCAGGAAAGCCCAACTGGACATGAGAACCATTTTCACTGCAGGCCTAGGAAGAAAAGTCCCATTGACAAATAAATTGTTAACATAACTAATATATGTGATATAGCTAGCAGAAGTGCAATGTAGCATACAGGAGTAGAAATTATTCAAAATAATAATTAAAGGTTAACGTATGCAATAAAACAGTATAAAATCAATATAATCAAATACAAAGACTGTTTACAATGAATACAAAAATCATACCGGAAAATGCATGAGATTGGATAAAACTGGTAACATCACGGAAAGCTGTAGCTTAGTCATATACTAAGAGTTGGTAGTCATGATTTATTCCTCTGGGATGGTTTAGGTATTAATGCAAAACTGTTATGTTGATATAAGTTTTGAAATTCCATATTGATGTTGGCTCTTCCTATTAAGTCTTGATGTCATTTGTCATTCATGGGTCTCTTTTAGCAGTTCAGCATGTTGTGAAGAAAGCACATGTATGTCCTGGAGCAGTAGAAAATCAAAATTTTCCAACAGTTGTGCTCTGATGGTGTAGTATTTATGCATCTAAGACTTTGCCAATGTCTAATAGTTTAGTCATCCACTCATTATATATTTAATGACAGTTTGTAACTGAGTGTCATATTTTAAATGTTTTAGCTTTTCCACACTTTTTGCAGTTGCTGGTTGATTTTTCATACTGCTCTGAACAGTTTGTTTGTTTATTTATTTATTTTCAACGGAACCCTGGGGAGAAAAGACCCAGTCAAATTCTTAACATAAAAACATAGTAACAGAATAGCAATAAAAACAGAACCGTATTCAAACAGAACATAATATGTATAACTTATGCATCTACAAAAAATATAGAAGTTAGATAGGAAGTTAAATTATCACACAGATACACCTAACATGGTAAGCATTGTTAATAATACTTCAGTGGAGTAAAAACAGGTAAGAAGGAGATTGTTTATAGAGGAATAGTAATAACTACAAGTGATAAGTCTGATTGTGGGTATGATGGTGCCTAACCTGGAGTATTACATGAGCAAAGCCATGATTCATATAGTTGTATTTTGAGGAGTTTTTTGAATGGATTGAGTTTATTTATGGTTCTTGTACTATGAGTGAGGGTATTCCAGTTTTTTGAACAAAGTTTGAGTATAGAGTGTCACTTGCTGAGTTGGGTGATTTGGTAACCAGGAGCAAGTCTTTGTTAGAAGAGCAAAGATTACGATTATTATAGTAGAGTTGTAGGAAATTTTTCAGAGATGGTATGTTTTCAGGTTCATGTATTATTTTGTGTGCCATTATTAATTGATTGTAGTTCAAGAGACGGGGTAATTCCAACCAAGAGAGTGTTTTTAGACTATTAACATATGTGTGGAGTCTTACTGTAACATGTTTATAATTTATTTAATTCTGACTTTTTGAGACTGGTGAATATAGAAGAGGCACAGATAAGTGACTACAGAAGGTAAGTTCTAGCTATAGCTATCCTAGAAGTGCCTGTTAGAAATTTTTTGTTATATAGGGTTCCCATTTTCTTGTGAACTTTTTTGATTGTGTTTCAAATGCGTATGTCAAATTTTAGTTTATTGTCAATTATGACTTCTAATATTTTTGTTTGTGGTTCTGAGTAAATTTTAGTTTTATTACTGGCTCTGATAAAAAAGGTAAATGGAAGGTTAACAGGTATGGATGGATGGAAAACCATAAGTTTAGTTTTATTAGGGTTGAAAATTAGTTGTGAGTTGCTAGCCAGGTTTCTATATCAGAGAAGGCTTTCTGAGCATTTATTAGAAGTTGGTTTATTGTGGTTGTGGCACATATGAAGGCTGATTCATTTCTATATTGGATGATAGATGCTAGAAAAGAGGCAGTAATAAACTCATTTATTTAAATACTGAAGAGGTAGGGCCCCAGGATTGAGCCTTAAGGGACTCCAAGTGTGACTGGGAGAAGTGCGAAGAGGTCTTACTTCCATTTTACTGCTTGCTGGTGACCAGATAGATAACTTTGAAACCAAGTAAGAGCTGTGGAGCAGATACTAAGATTTTTTTTAGGATGGACAATAATCTAGCATGAGATACCATATCAAATGCCTTAGACATATCCAAAATGACTGAGGAGACTATTTTACTATCATCTCTGAATTTATTTATGATGTTAGTGAAACTTAGAAGAGCTGTAACAGTGCTGTGGTATGGTTGAAAACCATGCTGTGATGTTGAGAGGAGATTATTATTTAAAAGATATTGAAGAACTTGGAAGTGGATACATCTTTCCATAATTTTGAAGAGTGGTGAACGTATAGCTATGGGTCTGTAGTTTGTCAATTCTGTTGAAATTCCTCATTTGTGCAGTGGAGTAATGTATGCTATTTTCCAAATAAATGGGACATACTGTTCAGAAATTAATGGATTTATGAGTATTGTTACAGGGAAGGAAATGGCTTCTGCTGTTAATTTTAAGTATTCTGCTGGACAGTTATCTGCTGCCAAAGTGGTGGGTTTCAACTTCTTTAGTAATTTTTCAGTAGTTTGTTTTGGTACAATTTGAAATGATAATGAGTCATTTATAATTTGTGAGGAGCTAGGCATTGAAAATGTAATTGATTTGTTATTCTTGGTCAGAGCAAGTATGCTTTTGCTGAAAAAGATGCTGAATTGTTCAGCAATATTGCTAGTATTATCTGGTAAATTAGGAGAAGGGGTTGTGGTTCGACCTGGCTGAAGTGTATTTTTGATTGTATTCCAGAATTTTTGTGGATTCATTCTATGTTTCCATTGTAGGCTAGCATAGTAGTGTTGTTTGTCTAACTTAATTTTGTGTTTGGCTCGATTTCTAAGTTGATGGTAAACTAAGCAGTTTTGGTGGGTTTAATATGAAGCCCAAGTTTGCCATGCTTTGTCTCTTTGCTTTAAGAGGGCTCATGTCTCATTGGTTAGCCACGGGGTATAGTTAGCTTTAGCTTGAACTGTTCTTGGAGGTACAAGTATGCTTAAATACTAAGGAAGGTGTCATTGAAGTGCTGTACAGCAGCATCTAAGGGTAGGTGTTTAAGAAAGGTCCAATCTATTTTCTCACGAATGTTAACTAGAGCCTGTGGGTTAAAGTTTTTCTCACTGTGGACTTGGCGATAGTTGGTTAGTTTAGTAGGGTTGCTGTGCTTTCTCAGTAGGTAGGTTGCACGATAATCACTCAAGTGATCTGGTAAACAACCGGCTATTTGACAGTATTCATAAATAGGTACTAGGCTATAGGCCCAAGGGCCTAAGTAAGCCTAGCCAACAAGGTTCCCTGGCTTACGCCACCCAAGAAAGTTATTTTCCTGTGCCTGTTGAGCAGAGCCACAGAAGTGATCCTCGGGGAGTATTTCCCATTTCCCAGTTATGATCCAGTCCAATATGGATTGTTTATTTGTTCTCTTGTCAATTCTTTGAGGGAACTGAATTCTTTGAGGGAACACATGGAGTTTTATGTAGTTACTAGGGCTATTATAGTTACATGCCATCCAGTTTGTGTGGTATGGCAGTTGAAATCTTTTGAAGAATGGTTTCAATTGTAGAGGAATTGTTTCCTGGTGGAAGGTAGGCTGCTCTCTCTCTCTCTCTCTCTCTCTCTATATATATATATATAGATACATATTGCCTGGGTTATTTTCCCCCAGGCAATAACTCTAACACCCTAGAGGATATCCTTAGCTGGCTTTTCACTACCTACCCACAAGAAACCATAGTAATCAGTGACTTTAATATCAACTGGAGGAGCTGTAGCTCTGAACAGCCTTCTACTCATATTAACCTATATGGTTTTACTCAAACCACTACATCCCCCACAAGAACCAATAAACTTAATAACAAGGAAAGCACCTTAGATTGGATTCTCATAAATAGTCACCACCAAACTTACAAAGTAGGGACCCTCCCAGAAGATATAAGTGACCATTCACTCACCTTCACAGTCAGAGTGACATTCCAAACCCAACCACCTATAGGACAATACGGACCAGCAAAAATTTTAACCCTGACAACTTTCAGAAAGAAGTTAAGGCATGTGATTTGTCACCCCTGAAACATCCACCTCTAGAGGAAGCAGCAAAATGCGTAAATTCTAATTTCTTAGCCATTCTAGACTACCATGTACCGAAACGTACAATCAGAACTAGGATTAAACCGGCCCCATGGCTCTCAAAACCAACCAAACAAAAAATCCTCCTTAGAAATAAACTCTGGGTCAACTGGCATACTTTTAAAAGCCCTGCAGATCAATTAAAGTTTACACAGCTAAGAAATTCAACAAAAAAGCTATACTGTTGGATAAAATAAACTTTTACTTTCAGCTCCAACAAACCAACCAAAACAAACCACAAAAATTCTGTTCAGGCATTAATAAACTCTTACACCCAGGTTGTTCAGTCACACCCACCCCTTTAGGCTCTGATCATGATAGTCCCAAACAAATAGCCAATACCTTTAACACTTTCTTCACAGAGACTATTCAATCTCTTGACAATCAGCAATCCCCTGACACCTCATCTTCGACCACCTCTATCTCTAACCTACCCTTATCATTTCACTTTCAACCTGTTCCCACATCCCTAGTCTGCACCCTTATTCAAAAACTTAAACCTACCACCCTCTCCGCAGACCTACTACCTGCAGAATACCTGCAAAAAGCTGCAAATGCCATAGCCTACCCCATTTCCATCCTGATTAATAGAACTATTACTGAAGGAACTATCCCATCAATCTGGAAAATTTCACATATTATCCCTCTGCATAAAGGTGGTAACTCCAACGAATTATCAAACTATAGACCTATAGCCATATTATCTCCACTGGCAAAAATCATGGAGAAATGCATTCATAAACAACTGTTAAACTACCTAATAGAAAACAACTTACTAGCTAACTGCAAACATGGTTTTAGGCCATTTCATAGCACCACCTCTGCTCTCTTATCCTTCTCTGACTGTATTAATAAAAATTGCAATAATGACACTCTATCCTCATACCTCTTTATTGATCTTTCAAAAGCCTTCAATGTGGTTAAGCCTTTTATGATGATTTTCCTGCAATTGATCAAAATGACCCTTTAGATCTCCCTCCCCCTCCCTTACGGAAGTCCGACAGGATACGGAAGAAGGAACCAGTATATTACAACAATTATTACAATCACAGGAGAAATCCCAGATATTAGTCAGTCAAAATCAGATTTAGGTGGTGAAATTGTTCAGAAAGGTAATATTTTAGAGTATAAGAATTATAAAATTTTCAATTACAGTGTGGTACCCATCACTTTAGGTCATTTTGAATTATTTTCCAAAGGTTTTAAATTTATTCCTGTAAGGAAAGCGAGTACTGCTAAAGTCCTTGTAGATGTGAAGTTATTTTTAAGAAAGAAAAATTTGGCTTTGATGTTTGCAGGTTCCAACAGTATATCTACACAACCAGTTTTTAAGAAAAGAAGTACTTTCAACCCCCCCGTTGCATCTACAGCTTAAGAACTTGGAGTTAATACTGTAGAGGGAGATTAGAAATACTATTAATGCACATAGGGTTAATTTTAACCTTTCCAAAAATGAAAAATTATTATTGAATGAACTGATAAATAGCTATGAGAATTATGCAACCTGACAAAGGGGGTGGAACTGTGCTTATGGACTATATTTTGTATGAATCAAAAATGAAATATATGTTGTCCAATGATTGTAAATATTCCAAATCATCTTTGAATGAAGTTAATATAGCCTATTCTAAAATTAATGTTCTTTTAAATGATTTGTTGTTAGAAGGATCTATTGACTTAGACATTTACAATTTTTTGTTTAACAAATACCCCAGGACACCATCAGTATTTGGCATTCCAAAGGTCCATAAGGACCCTGTGGATCCACCCTTAAGACTCATTGTTTCTTCTGAGGGCTCCATTACTACCTCTCTAGCAAAATATGTGGATGTTAAGTTGAAAACACTCTCAAGTGAGGGAGTTACTGTTTTAAAAGATTCCTGGGACTTTCTTAGGCAGGTAAAACCTGAATTATTTCATCCTAATATACTTTTCATAACCTTGGATATTGTTGACCTATTTGGTTCTATTCCTCATGAAATTGGTTTATTATGGCTTGAGGAAAGCATGAGAGACAGTGGTAAATTTAGTTTGCAGGACTTTACGACATGCCTGTTATTAATGGAAATGGTTCTTAAGAACAATTTTATGTTCTTTGAAGGGGAATTTTATAAGCAGGAAAGAGGGCTTGCTATGGGGGCAAAATGTGCTCCCACTTATGCAAATATAGTTTTGTCTAGGTGGGAAAAATTATTTGTCACAGATTCAGAGTTTTCCAATTGTTGGTGTTTTTACAAATGCTTTCTTGATGACATTTGTATTTTTTGGAATGATTCTCAAGAAAGATTTTTTGAATTTCTTTCCTATTTGAAAGGTACCACAGAATTTTTGGACTTTACCTACCATTTTGATACTCAACAACTGATTTATTTAGATATTTCTTTGATTAAATTAGATCATTCCTTTTCTTCTAAAGTCAGTAGAAAAGGAACCTTTTCCAACTCATACCTCCACTTCAATAGTGGGCATCCGTTCTTTCAAAAAAAAAGAACATACTTAAAGGACAGTTAGTTAGAATAAGTCGTATGACTTCTGAAGATACTGAATTTTTAAAGGAATGTGACTTTGTTACCCAAATGTTTAGAGACCGATGTTACCCTGAAAATCTGATTTGTGAAGTTAGTAAAGAAGTAATTGAAGGTAGGAAAGAGAGGTTTGCCCCATTTTGGGTTGTGATGAAGGACCTAACTCTTGTTATAATTCTAATACTTCTACTAATGATTGGGATGAGACATATGTTATGGATTTTACAGGTGATTCAGGGTATATAAAACAAACTGTCTCTAGAGAATGGGAACATTTTAAACAAATTTCGGAACTTAAACAAATTCATAGTCAACCTTTAAAATTTACTTATAGAAGGGATACTAACTTTAAGAAGTTATTTGAGTTTGGAGGTGGTTCAAGAGTTCAAGGTACATCTAAAAAATTGGGGACCTTTAAATGTGGTTCATGTTCCCAATGTTCACATATTATTAATGCTTCCAGTATCTATATTCCTAGTAGGAACAAACATATTAAAAGCCACTCTTTTTCTAACTGTAATACTAATGGTGTGGTTTATCTAGCACTTTGCTCAATCTGTGGATCATTTCATGTTGGTAAAACGGAGAGAAAGCTCAAATTAAGAATATATGAACACTTTTATGAAATTAGTAAGCATAACATGAACAATGCACTTTTTAAACATACTTTAACCTGCCCACAAGCCTCCTTTGTTTTTTTCGTAATTGAAACAGTGGCTAGAGAAATTAGGGGGGGTATGTGGGAGACAAAACCTGAATATAGAGAGTTATTATGGCAAATTATATTGGAAGCTAATAGAAACCCCGGTTTAAATGATATGATATCTATCCTTCCAGTTTTAAAATTAAGGAGTGCTAAACTATAAATTTCCACTAGAGGGTAGTATAGGATTATAATTGGTTTAAAATGACCTTCAAAATGTTTTTAATTGATTTTTATGGGTATAAAACAGATTTTATATTATACTTCTATTTTATGGAAAAGATTTTAATATTTAAATATAAACTATTATTTTTACAAACTTGTGTATTATTGTTATTGTTGTTAAAGTGATAAGGAAATTATATTTGAAAAGTTTTTAACTTTTAATCAATTCATATCTTTTAATTGAATTATTGATTTGTTTAATTGTTATGAATTCATTGGTGCATTCATTTAAACAGATGTATTTAATTGTAATGTTACCTAGGCTTGGTGTTTGCTATCTGATGAAGATTTTCGAAAACGTACTTTCTGTGTGTAAAGCGTTAGTATCTAGCGTTTCTTGTGTGCCCAGTGTTTTGGAACATTAAATATTTTACTTTCGTCAGCAGTCTCGGTCTGGACCCTTATTTGGTTCTCTACAGCGAACGTTTTTGTGTGGTTTTGTTAACTACCACTTACTCATAAACATACTCAAAAACCTGTCACTAGACGCACTGGCTATACAATGGTTCCAATCCTACTTAAGCAACAGACAGCAGGCTGTACTATGGGAGAACAGCTTATCTTCCCACCTCCCAATTGCCCTCAGTGTCCCTCAAATCTCCATATTAGGCCCTCTCCTATTTTCTATTTTTATAAATTACCTACATTCTGTAATACCTCAAGCTACCTGTATCCAATATGCAGATGATTCCACGTTAATATGCTCAGCCATTCTCCATCAGACCTACAGTCCCTAACCCAAAACATGTTTAATACAGTCGAGAAATGGCTTCTACACTGATGACTTATCTTGAACCCCAAAAAAACAAAACTGCTACTATTCACTCCCACCCGTAGGGCCTCCCCATTTAACTTTACTGTTATATCAAGCAATGGTACAATCATATCTCCCTGATCCTACTACAAAACTTCTTGGGGTACTAATTGATAACAACCTTACCTGTGATTCCCATATTAACATTACTATAAAAACAATCAACAAAAAATTAGGATCCCCCTACAGGATTAAACCCTTTCTGACTCCACTAGCCAGGGCCACTATTGCCCATACTCACTTAACCTCTACCCTTTATTATGTCTCCCCTATGTATACTAAACTATGTAAAAACAACCTGAACAAGCTAGCTATGTCCTACAATAATATTGCCATATTTGCAGCAAGGTCTGCCTTCAAAACCCATCATTGTAACAATCTTGAACAACTAAGGTGGCTACAGTTGCCAAATCTACTACTATTTAACGAATTAACAGTTGCCCACAAGATCCTGTATCAACCTACTAACACATCAGTACTTACAAACCTTATCACCCCCTATAATAAACTTAAGACCCTACGCTCATCAAATAAACTACTTGTTCAAATAGGTAAAACTAACAATACAGCTGATGACTCTTTGTTCTCTAATACTGTGGGTAAAACCTGGAACTCCCTCCCTAGTGACCTAACCTCCCTTTTCTCAGTAACACTATTTAAAAGCAAACTGAAACCATACCTTAAATCAAAGTGGTTATGCCCTTGTGCTAACCCTGACTTACTACCTCACTTATCTCTGCGTACTAATCACCATACCTGTATAAGCTAGTTACTTTTCTGCTAACTATAAAGAGAGTGTGCTTTTATATTTAAAATAATGTTATTAGAGATATCTTTGTATGGCTAACCAGAGCTGATATGTACTTTGATTCTGTAAGCAAAAATACAATGAAATGTAATGAATGGCAAAAATCTGTAATGTACCTGCATTTGTAAAATGTCACATAATATAAATACTGTGTTCTGTGGAACTTTTCTCCCCAGGCCTCTACTGAAATGGGCATATATCCAGTTGTACTAGCCCAGTCAACAAATGTAAAATAATATATATATATATATATATATATATATATATATATATATATATATATATATATTTATATGTATATGTGTGTGTGTGTGTGTGTGTGTGTGTGTGTGTGTGTGTGTGTGTGTGTGTGTGTGTGTGTGTGTTTGGTTGAGTTGTAGTCTGGTTAGGAGCAGTTCTGCCTTGTGTGCATTTGTAATACTTATGTTTACAGGTTGTAGGTTGAGGGAGCTTTTGAAGAGTATTGCCACAGCATCACCATTTTTTGCAGCCTACTGTCCCTAAGTATATTGTAGCTAGGAGGGATAATTCAGTGTCTGAGATATGAGGTTTTAACCAGGTTTCTGTAAGAATGGTTATGTCAGGGTTGTATAGGGAGAGAGAGTGGCATGGAGTTCTTGGATTTTATTGAGTACACTTCTAAGATTTAGGTTTAGCAGTAGTAGATCAGAGTTTTTATGCAGAATGGCTAGTATGCTCAAAATTTGAAGGTTGGATGATATCATGCTGTCAGGACCTGGGTTTAGGTGAATATCACCACTGTTCATTAGTTTGGATGATATGTAAATGAGTGCGTGTAGAGTTTGGATAGTTGTTTGTGGTATTTAAAGGAAGTGTTAAAGAGGGTTTCATTTGTAAAAAGTAGTTGTTTATGCTTTAGGTCTATAGACGTGGTTCTAAAGATTGATGGAGATATTTGAAAGCTAGCTGTTGTTGTTGGGCTAGGATTATTTGATGTATTATGTGCCTTACATAAGGCTAGATTAGCTGGGAATGATAGGTTGTGAGGCTGGCTGCACTAGTGAGTAATGTAATTATGAGGTAGAGTGTTAACATGGTTGTACTTGTGCTCAATATTTGCTTTGATAAATGGCTAGTAAAGACGGATCTTTAAATAGATTGGGGCAGTATTAGAGCTGGAGTAAACAAGTAAGCAAAACTAGGAAAAGGTGTAAGAAATGGAAGGTATTTTGTAAAAAGTGAGTTTTTTTTTTGGTTAGTTCTTTTTTGGGAGCATGCTACTTGTTGTAATTATTTAGTAGTTGGGGGTTGATAGATAGAATTGAAATCCTAGTGCGATTGCTTTGTTTTATGATGGGTGTGGTCTAGCTGTAGTTAAATTACCAGTATCAGGAGGCAGGTGGGATATATGGGTAAGGTAGGGGCGTGGAGTGAGCCCAATCGAAGCGAGGACGGATGGTGTGTGCTGAGCCAAGTTCCAAGATGGAGCAGGATTTAGGTGAGAATAAAAGAAAAAAAATCCCTACTGTCCACGAAATGGCTCACTATACAGCTCAGATGACACAAGTTGTCTGCAAGCAGTAATTCAATTTCCAAGTATTGGTCAGATGGTTAAATGTAACTTGTATTCAGTATTTCAAATTGCAGGTAACAATGTTGCACAATACATGCACCTTTTTTAGCCATAGGGAATTGCTAATGATAGGTGAATGTACTGGCCACTGTTAATACTTAACTTGCAACAAAAGTAGTACTTTTGATTTATTAGCTATTTATGTTAACTGAAAGGGTGGAAATAATATGTTATGGGAGGTGGAATTGGGGTGTGTGACCCTGCTCACAAACCAAAGTGGTGTGCTCTCCAAGGAATTATATATATTGTATAAAAAAATATAACATGCACAATATTAAAAGTTGTTGATAACAGACTCAAAGCACATAGTCCAAGTACATATGTATCTCCTGGTTGGGTTTCTGTGAAGGATGGCATTGCAGCTAACTTTAAGGGGAAAAGTGATTCTATAAAAAGAAGAGCAGAGAGGGGTATGACCAACTATCCCAAACAATATTTACATCAATGAGAAGTTATGTCAAACAGCAGTTGTGCAGTCAGATAATTATAAATTACTAGTGCACACAGTAGTATACATCAGTGAGGAAGTTATCTCTATCAGCACTTATGCAGCTAGCTAAAATATAAGATACTTGTACAAACAGTAGTTTACATCAATGAGAATGGTATCTTAGACAGCACCTATGAAATCACATACATACAAATACAGAGCAGCACTTTATCCTGAGATTGCAAAGTAATGCTACCAACTGCACTCAGTAAAATATCACTTAAGAATGTTATGTTCCAACCAGTGATAGCAAATCATGCAAAGTGTATTACATAACACAAGATTTAGTTTCAATAAAATATATGGCATTAGCGATAGCAGAAATGATTTGTCAACCTCCAGTTATGCAGAATATGCATTACATCCTTTGTTTGTCAACATTACATAAGTTACAATGCTAGCGCCCAGATTTAATAAACTTCAGGTAGAAATAGTGCAAACCCTACATGGAGTGAATGGTGTCCATGTCTGCAGCTCCTCCTCGGCAGCACGCCTTGCATATAAATGAAGGCCCGCTATTGAGGGACAGCCATGTACACAGTTACTGAATCAGTGTTAGGGGGTGTGTTACAGTGCTCAGAGATGTGTAACACACCCCCTGCACTGTGGAAGTGCCAGACGGCACTAAAATAGTAATATAAATGTATTTCCACAGCCAGTTCTGCAATGGATATGTAGGAGGCATGTTAGTGTCTATCCCCCTGCACCTTCTTAGTACCAGACAGCACTAAAATAGTAATATAAATGTATTTCCATGGCCAGTTCTTCAATGGATATGTAGGGGGTGTGTTACAGTGTCCGTAACACACCCCCCTGCACTGTCAAAGTGCCAGATGGCAGTACAATAGTAATATAAATGTATTTCCACAGCCATTTCTGCAATGGATATGTAGTGTGTGTGTGTGTCAGATTCATAGTTTCATAGCTAGGTACTAGACTATCAGCTTAAGGGCCTACGTAAGACTAGCCAACAAGGTTCCCTGGCTTATGCCACCCAAAAAAGTTATTTTCCTGTGCCACTGTTGAGCAGAGACACAGAAGTGATCCCCAGGGTGTATTTCCTATTTCCCATCCACTCATTAAGATTTTTCTTGAAGTGTGTTAATGACTAACTTTGCTTGACATAGATGGGTAGCCTGTTCCAGAGTATGGGAAGTCTCTGGGACAGGAATCTATCCCTCCAGCATGTCCTGTTTATTGTGGTGACAAGATTTAGGTCCCTAAAGTGTGTAGCTTGGAGGGATTGGGATTTCTTTAGGTGTAGCATGTCCAACAGCTCTGGGTTTGACATAGCTTTATATGTTAGGCAGAGATCACCTCAGAGTAGGCGATTTGCTACGGAGTAAAGATGGAGTTTTTTGAGGCGGTCAGTGTAGGGCATTGGTTTGAGGCCAGTAATCCTCTTTGTGAGGTACTTCATTGGCCTTTCTAGCTGCTACAGATGTCTTGTGAGGTACATTCCAAAAGGGGCGTTGTACTCTATAATGGGTCTAATGAGTGTCAAGTAGAGGGAAACAATGACCTCTTTTTTCCTGGATGAGAACCATTTTATGATGAGGTGTGCCACATAGAAGGACATTCTGACTACTGTGGTGATGTGACTATCAAAGGAGAGACTACTGTCCACCTGGGTCCCAAGGTCTCTTATCACACATTCGATGTTAAGTAGATTGCTGCCTATGTGGTAGTTCATGGGTATAGAGTTTTTACCAAAGGGGATGACACTGCACTTTTTGGCACTGAGCTTGAGGCCATGGCTTTGACACCAGGCAGCTGTCTCAGCGAGGCCCTTCTGTAGGATGTCCACATCATTTGGGGACTTGACTATGGCTCCTAGTTTGTAGTCATCTGCGAACTTCATTAGCCAGAGGCCTTCTGTGTTAGCCTGTACTTCAGAGAAGTAGATACCAAACAGGAGAGGTCCCAGGACGGAACCCTGTGGTACTCCACTTGTCATTGCTTTGAGGTCAGATTTGGAGTCTGCAACTTTTACAGTGTAGGCTCTGTCAATGAGCCAGTTGGCAACCCATCTTGTGATGTAGGGATTTATACCTAGTTTAGTGAATTTAGCTATAATTCCAGAATGTGGGGATGGTGTTGAATGCCTTGGCGAGGTCAAGATAGGCGGTGTGAACCACCTTACCCTCATTTACGGCTTTGGTGACTGCCTTAAAGAAGTCAATCAGGTTCAGGAGGCATGATCTGCCTTTCACAAACCCGAACTGGGTGGGATCCAGAGTTCGGAGGTTACCAATGTATTTGTTTATGAGTTCCATAATAACACATTCCATGGCCTTGCAGACCAGGCTCATCATGCTAATAAGTCGATAGTTCCTGGGATCAGTGGTGGCTTCCCCTTTCTGGAGTGGGATAACTGTTGCTGTGCACCTTTCAGTGGGCACAAAGCCTGATGCAAGGCTATTATTGAACAAGGTGCTTAAGTGGGGAGCCAGTTCATTCTGAAGTTCATGTAAAACGCAGCCTGAGATGTTTTCTAGTCCCATGGATGCTGTGTTTTTGGCTTTAGAGAGTGCAGTTTTTATCTGCGTAGTTGTGATTACAGGGACTCTGCATTCTTCCTGTATAGATACAGGCCCCTTAGTGGGTGAGTGGGGGGTAAAGTTAGCACTGAACCTATCTGCAAGGATGTTGGCAATATCAGTTGGTTTTGTAATTTTCATGCCATTGTGCTGTAATTCAGAGCAGATCTGGGTGTTGTCATTGAGATTCTTGACATAGCTATAGAATGCTTTGTGGTTGTTCTTAGAATTAGTGGTGATTTTGTTTTCGTAGCTAGCTTTGAAGGATCTTATAAGGGATCTCAGCTTCTTACTGTGGCTAACCAGGGAGCTCCTCCACTCATGTGATTTTATTCTCTTTTGCAACAGTTTCTTCCTTCTGTTGTACATTTTGTTTATGGCAGGGGACCACCAGATTGGCTTCCTTTTTTTGGAGGATAGCATCTTGGTTCTGTTTGGGATAGCATGATCCATGCACTCGTGTAAGTGCTTATAGAGTGCATTTGTGTAGGATTCAGCAGTTGTAACTGTATTGTCTATCTGCATGGGTGTCATGAAGTTCACCACTTCTGTCTTAAGAAGCATGAAGTTGGCTTTGGGAAATTTTTTACCATGGTTTCCTTAATGGGGGGTTGGGGTGGGATGTGGATATCAATGGTGATTAGCTTATGGTCAGATCGGACCAACAAGGAGTTGACTTCAGGTGTGGAACACCGGTCACTCATGTTGGTAATGACTAGGTCTAGGATATTGTTGCCTCTGGTGGGGGTGTGGATAAGTTGATCCAAGGCAATTGGAGTTTATGAATTCCTGTGTCCTGTGACACTATGAATTAGTGTCTGTAACACACCCCCTGTACTGTCAGAGTGCCAGATGGCACTGAAATTAAATGTGAAAATGTTAGTGTCCCATTATTTATCTTAATTGTTTTGTGTGTCTGTGTGTGTTTGCGCTGCATGGCACAGCACTTAGAAATGAGCACATGCCAGATATCTAAAAATAGAAATCGGCTGCTTTTAATTTTTATACAAAAGGTCAAGTTTAAGCATAGCTGAGCAGGTTTGCGTGGCATGTTGCTCAGTAATGCTTAAACATACTGAAAAGCTGTATGGAAATGTATAGCTGAAATCTACATGTCCAAGTTAGCTAAATGGTTAGAGTCATGGTTTCATGTGCAGTCAGTGCACGGTTCAAATTCCCAAACAGGCCATTCAGCTTTTTACATCGGAAAGCATTTGTATATACATTTTTATTTTTTTATTGATGTAGTTATTGATTTATGTTAACCGTGTTTGTGTAGCTGGTCCAGAATCCCAGTATCAGTGGAGATATGAGGTGAAAACCCCCAGTTAAACGCAAGTGTCCAATACAGTACAGTCACACCCCAAGGTATTTTAATTAAAATACATAGGGTTAGGTCATGTAAAGTACAATACATACACATAATAAAGTATCAATAATGAGTAAGGTCAATATATATTTTTTATTAATTAAAAATCTTGTTTGCCCTTAGCTAAGTTTTTCCAAGCACTGCTAAGCCAAGCTAAGCATTCCTTAAACAGGACCTGTTTTAGAAATACTTGGCAATGCTCAGCTGATTTGAGCATTGCTAAGCAGTCCTCAGCTCAACTCAGCAGGTCTGCATGGTGCTAAGCACAGCTAACCATTGGCCAATTGCATCAAATGGTGAGAAGACCTTATTTAAACTGAACAGCTGGGAATACAGCCAGAACCTGTTGGAGCTTTATCACTGCAGGAGCTATGGCTGGAGTCAGAGAGGGAGCGCACTTTTGCACACACTGCTGGGGCATGTTGGAGTTCAGGGTCATGTTTGGGCTCCTTGTCAAAGACCATGGTGACAGACTGCTGCAGGGCACGTACCAGGGCTCTGAATACAAGTCTGAGGCCTGAGACCATCTGGCATGTGACCTCACCAATGCTACTGGAATCCCATGCAGTGGTGAGCAGATGCATTACCATTATGATGACCTAAAGTGAAGGAGGGGGGCTCTTGGCCCAATGGATCTAAGTTGCTAGGGATTGGAATGCCCCAGAAGTCTGTAAGTATAGCAACTAGTAATTTATCAAATTGTAGTATGAATATCTGATAGAAAGGTATGCATAATGGTGTATTTTTTCCCCACAGCTGCATAGTAGAGGGCTTGCAGCTTGGATGCCCATGCAGGGTGCCCAGCACAGATGGGCTGACAGTGTGGTGAGTACAAATCTATCTTGCAATATATAGTACAATAAATAAGAAAGAGTACATTGGTAACCGCCAGTAGCTATAGTCTGTTCTGAGTGTACTGCAATGAATGTGTTCTTAGACCCAGACTGATATAAGTGAGTAATGTCACGTACTGTGCAATACAGATGAAGGCAATACAGATGAAGGCATCAACCATGCTACTATTGATGAAATAAAGCTAATACTGTAGTAATAGTGTGTATGAATGACATAGGTATATACTGTAATAATGCTAAGGATCTTGTAATAAAGTGCACTGTGATTGAAATATATGAAGGTAATAACTGACATTCATTCATCATCTACAGGATATATAGTACAACTGCAGTCAGAATTGTGAATGAAATAAACCACTATCATGTCACCCTCAATAAAGCTTTTTTCTCCCAAGTGTTGTGTGTATTCTGGTCTGTTGTTGAAGAAATCAAATTTTACAGGTGTTCCACAGCAAATATGGCTATGACACCATGAAGTGACTGAAGTCTGGCTGATAAAGAACTGTTATGCTAAAGTGTAGCTGTGGAGCTGTACAACAAAATAGAATTCAATGTGATATATGTTCTGCACTAAGATTTGAACCTTGAATAGTAATATGTAAAGTATTATAGTGTGTTCTCTCATGATGTTTTTTTGCATTTCAGCTATATGCATTCCTGAATGCAGGTACGCTGATGCAGGCAAGTGTGACACAGTAGTAGCTATAGACTGCAAATATAGCATCTGCACATTTATATGCATCAGGTAGGCAACCCAGCACCCTGATATGGCCTGTACAGATCACACATATTCCTATCCACTAGGGGTTAAATGTGTACACCTGCAGTCCAACTATTAATACAAACTTCACCTACTATCTCTGTCATGCATGAATCTCATGCATGTATGTTCAACTGTCACTGCAGTCTTCTGTGACACTCTACCTATATTACCAGGTCAGACTTTGTCACCAGGTGAGCTTTAGGCACAAATCAGTCAACCAGCACACAGCAGTGGCCCAGTAGCTCAGTGTAATAAATGATACATATGTTAATTTTTTCACACACAGACCAGGGTTTGAATCCAGGGATTGGTACTAAGAAGTATTTATACTAACAGACAAGTAGTCTCGACTATATATAGAAACAGCCATTTAGTGTTAACAGATATTTTCTCCACAGGACTTACAGGTAAAGAAATGTCTGTAATAGCTGTATGAAGGGTATAATAATAATCTGTGTCCAGATGTACTAGTGTGTAAACAGCAGTGCTCAGTAAGTTAAGACTCCATTAAATAAAATGTCATGAAGTACACTAGTATTCCAACTGAAATAGACAATGTATTTATTTAACATTTGTTTACTGGGAAAGTCCGATTTGGAACAAAGTCAATTTTCAGAGGAGGCCCAAGGAGAAACACTCCAGATGTATGTCTTTGTACCATGGGAGGAAACCAGAGTATTCAGAGAAAACCCACATGAATGCAGGGAGGACATGCAGACTCCACACAGCAGGCACCCCAGCCAAGAATCAAACCAGAGAGCCTATTGTTGTGAGGCGACAATGCTACGGCTTCACCTCTGCATCAACAAATTAAATGTTCTACTGTTGGTACAGCTGTATGCCTGGTGTGTCTGTGAATGTGTGCAGATAGTCCAACCCCATGCTTACGAATAACAGCAGCATAGTTATATACTCCATGCACTGTACACGATACATGTCTCAAAAGTGTCATGCTGTCATGGCTAGTAATCACTGTTGCCAATAACCATGGACACAGATATAAATCCAGTTGAAGTATGCCAGTAGTGCACACACACATCAGTGCAGGGTACACCTTGTTAGTCATATATGTTACCCTGTCATGTATGGGTCCCTTGTAGCTATGTAACTATAGTTCTTACAGCTTGGCCCATACTATTCCATGTTAACAGCTTGAAAGGTATGTACATGCTACAGAAGCTATAGACACATGTAGATGTAAAGTGAGGGCAGACCTGTACAGTATTGAGCAGTACTGTTGTGAAAAATATAGCCTATACAGTTGTTAATGGAATGTTTTTCTCTCACACCATCCCCTATCTGCTTCATAAATTATTATTCTTATACTACTGGTATGGTTTCATTTCCACATATGTTGTGTTCTCAAAACTGAATGTTGGGCCTTGTGTTTTGTTATTGGTTATATATTCCAATGGTTGCATACTAATATACCTTGTTGAAATTCCACCATTGTTGGCCTTTTGCTGAAACTGTTACTGGAATGCTGTTACAATAATGACTGTTATTCCATTTATGCCTGTGTTCCATATGGTATGCAGTTCTATTGTTCTGGGTTAATTGGAACACCCCCGCATGCTATTATAACTAATATTGAAATGTTTTGTTTATGACTAACCAATATACTTTGACAAATCTCAACACCGTAACACATTTCAGTAGGCAAATCCCAGCGGATTCACCTGTCCAGCCATATCTGGCTATGGCATTGGGTCCCAGCACATCTGGGACCTGACCTGGAGCTGCCTCCTCCACTAGTACTGCACCACCCTTGAGTGGAACTGCCTCAGGGGATCGGGTCCACCTCCAGGTGCAGGCATGGAGAGGATCCTGCCTCCTGCAATCCGTTTCCAGGGATGGTGTGCTGGGTCATTCAGCAGGATTTGGATGACCGACTGCACCAGAGAGAGGGAAGACTGGTGCACCTTGAGGAGTAGGCTGGCCTGAACCCCCAGCACAGCCACCTTTGGGGCCATGAAGAGCAGTGGTAACTGCCCATGGTTGGGGACCTCAGTTCCACTGTTTCCATCAGGGGGCACTTTGTCCTCCAATTCCCAGCCACTTACCCCCCCAAGTGTCATACACTGACCCTGTCGTCTGTCTTATCTGTCTGCAAATGCAACCTCTTCTACACAGTATACCTCCCCACCTCCCCAAATATACATACAACCCTTCTTAAACATTCCACTCTCTCCTTAAAAAAAAAAAAAAAAAAAAGGCCATCTGTCCCGCAAAAAAAAATATTGCCCTATAAATAGCTTTCCATTTCGCACCCACATACACTGTTATCAATCAGTCATCCCAGCAATTAATCAACAAAGTTATGTCACCCACACCCCTCCCTATGAGGTGTGAGGCTCCAGTTTCCAAATTGTCCACATCATGCACAGCTGTTGCTGTTCCTTTCCTACACCTGTCCTGCACATCCCTACCTGCCTTTCATTTTGTTTTTCCCTCTGCTTGCCCCCAGTTCACCACTGTCCTATATCCCTTTTTCTTTTCTTTATTTGGAAGTAACTCGGGTTTAAGGGGGGATAAGTGCCACTTAATATCATGGCACTTCGCGCAAACCCACTTTAAACTGCTTTAATCACCATATCTGATTCAGACACTGTTCTGCCCTGCAATACAATAATCAGCCCTGCCAAGTCTTGAACACAGGACCCTCTGAAATACAGTCAGAGCAACACAACTCTAGGCCCTCTCAACTCTGAGAAATGACTGCTGTTTTTGTAAATATATCATTCAGTTCAGTGATGTAACATTAGGGAAAAAAGACACCCCTGCCAAGTATTGAAACCAGAACCCTCTGAACTACATTTCAGTGCAATACACCAGTAGGCCAACTCAACTCGGCGGAATGACTGGTGTTTTTATGAAGCTATCCTGATTACCACTAACACTACTTCTACATATAATGTGATAAATGACAGTGTACTTGGGCCTGTGATGCAGACACCAAACCAGTACACAGCCAAAGACATGTTGATGAATTGACAGGAGGCCTATGATATCAGATACAGCTGACAACTGCACAATCTGTTGCAGGATGTCCCGCAGTTGTGTCACCTACCTATGGCATGATTGTCATCAAAGGTAT